>NC_064627.1:94768384-95071629 GCF_023864275.1 Schistocerca cancellata
AAGGCAAAATGTCGACTTATTTATAAGAGGAGTAACTCTTCTAATAGTTCGTGCTTTGAGCCTTTCCTGGGAGCAGTATTAGATTCCGATGCACCATTGCAGGTTTACTGTATCCCTTGAACCTTCCAAACAACGATGAAACACAGGAATTGCATCGATATTGAATACAAAAGGCAAAATGTTGACTTATTTACAAGAGGAGTATCTCTTCTAATAGTTCGTGCTTTGAGCCTTTCCTGGGACAGGAGTATTAGATTCCGATGCACCATTGAAGGTTTACTGTATCCATTGGACCTTCAAATCAACGTTGAAACACAGAGGTTGCATCGATATTGAATACAAAAGGCAAAATGTCGACTTACTTATAAGAGGAGTAACTCTTCTAATAGTTCGTGCTTTGAGCCTTTCCTCGGACAGAAGTATTAGATTCCGATGCACCATTGCAGATTTACTGTATCCCTTGGACCTTCAAATCAACAATGAAACACAGAAATTGCATCGATTTTGATTACAAAAGGAAAATGTCGACTTATTTACAAGAGGAGTAACTCTTCAAATAGTTCGTGCTTTGAGCCTTTCCTGGGATACCAGTATTAGATTCCGATGCACCATTGCAGGTTTACTGTATACCTTCGACCATCAAATCAACGATGAAACACAGAAATTGCATCGATATTGAATACAAAATGCAAAATGTCGACTTATTTATAAGAGGAGTAACTCTTCTAATAGTTCGTGCTTTGAGCCTTTCCTGGGACAGCAGTTTTAGTTTCCAATGCACCATATCAGGTTTACTGTACCCCTTGGACCTTCAAATCAACGATGAAGTACAGAAATTGCATCGATATTGAATACAAAAGGCAAAATGTCGACTTATTTACAAGAGGAGTAACTCTTCTAATAGTTCGTGCTTTGAGCCTTTCCTGGGACAGCAGTATTAGATTCCGATGCACCATTGCAGGTTTACTGTATCCCTTGGACCTTCAAATCAACGATGAAACACAGAAACTGCATCGATATTGAATACAAATGGCAAAATGTCGACTTATTTATAAGAGGAGTAACTCTTCTAATAGTTCGTGCTTTGAGCCTTTCCTGGGACAGAAGTATTAGATTCCGATGCACCATTGCAGATTTACTGTATCCCTTGGACCTTCAAATCAACGATGAAACACAGAAATTGCATCGATATTGATTACAAAAGGCAAAATGTTGACTTATTTACACAAGGAGTAACTCTTCAAATAGTTCGGGCTTTGAGTCTTTCCTGGGACAGCAGTAATAGATCCTGATGCACCATTGCTGGTTTACTGTATCCCTTGGACCTTCAAATCAACGTAGAAACACAGAAATTGCATCGATATTGAATACAAAAGGCAAAACGTCGACTTATTTATAAGAGGAGGAACTCATCTAGTAGTTCGTGCTTTGAGCCTTTCCTGACACAGCAGTATTAGATTCCGATGCACCATTGCAGGTTTACTGTATCCCTTGGAACATCAAATCAACCATGAAACACAGAAATTGCATCGATATTGAATACAAAAAGCAAAATGTCGTCTTATTTATAAGAGGAGTAAATCTTCTAATAGTTCGTGCTTTGAGCCTTTCCTGGGACAGCATTATTAGATTCCGATGCACCATTGCTGGTTTACTGTATCCCTTGTACCTTCAAATTAACGATGAAATACAGAAATTACATCGATAATGAAGAAAAAAGCAAAATGTCGACTTATTTATTAGAGGAGTAAGTCTTCTAATAGTTCGTGCTTTGAGCCTTTCTTGGGACAGCAGTATTAGATTCCGATGCACCATTGCAGGTTAACGATATCCCTTGGCCCTTCAAATCAACGATGAAACACAGAAATTGCATCGATATTGAATACAAAAGGCGAAATGTCGACTTAAATATAAGGGGAGTAACTCTTCTAATAGTTCGTGCTTTGAGCCTTTCCTGGGACAGAAGTATTAGATTCCGATGCACCATTGCAGTTTTACTGTATCTCTTGGACCTTCAAATCAACGATGAAAAACAGAAATTGCATCGATATTGATTACAAAAGGCAAAATGTCGACTTATTTACAAAAGGAGTAACTCTTCAAATAGTTCGTGTTTTGAGCCTTTCCTGGGACAGCAGTAATAGATTCTGATGCACCATTGCAGGTTAACTGTTTCCCTTGGACCTTCAAATCAACGATGAAACACAGAAATTGCATCGATATTGTATACAAAAGGCAAAATGTCGACTTATTTATAAGAGGAGTAACTCATCTAGTAGTTCGTGCTTTGAGCCTTTCCTGGGACAGCAGTATTAGATTCCGATGCACCATTGTAGGTTTACTGTATACCTTGGACCTTCAAATTAACGATGAAATACAGAAATTGCATCGATATTGTATACAAAAGGCAAAATGTCGACTTATTTATAAGAGGAGTAACTCTTCTAATAGTTCGTGCTTTGAGCCTTTCCTGGGACAGCAGTATTAGATTTCGATGCACCATTGTAGGTTTACTGTATCCCTTGGACCTTCAAATTAACGATGAAGCACAGAAATTGCATCGATATTGAATACAAAAGGCAAAATGTCGACTTATTTACAAGAGGAGTAACTCTTCTAATAGTTCGTGCTTTGAGCCTTTCCTGGGACAGCAGTATTAGATTCCGATGCACCATTGCAGGTTTACTGTATCCCTTGGACCTTCAAATCAACGATGAAACACAGAAATTGCATCGATATTGAATACAAATGGCAAAATGTCGACTTATTTATAAGAGGAGTAACTCTTCTAATGGTTCGTGCTTTGAGCCTTTCCTGGGACAGAAGTATTAGATACCGATGCACCATTGCAGATTTACTGTATCCCTTGGACCTTCAAATCAAAGATGAAACACAGAAATTGCATCGATATTGATTACAAAAGGCAAAATGTTGACTTATTTACACAAGGAGTAACTCTTCAAATAGTTCGGGCTTTGAGTCTTTCCTGGGACAGCAGTAATAGATCCTGATGCACCATTGCAGGTTTACTGTATCCCTTGGACCTTCAAATCAACGTAGAAACACAGAAATTGCATCGATATTGAATACAAAAGGCAAAACGTCGACTTATTTATAAGAGGAGGAACTCATCTAGTAGTTCGTGCTTTGAGGCTTTCCTGACACAGCAGTATTAGATTCCGATGCACCATTGCAGGTTTACTGTATCCCTTGGAACATCAAATCAACCATGAAACACAGAAATTGCATCGATATTGAATACAAAAAGCAAAATGTCGTCTTATTTATAAGAGGAGTAAATCTTCTAATAGTTCGTGCTTTGAGACTTTCCTGGGACAGCATTATTAGATTCCGATGCACCATTGCTGGTTTACTGTATCCCTTGTACCTTCAAATTAACGATGAAATACAGAAATTACATCGATAATGAATAAAAAAGCAAAATGTCGACTTATTTATTAGAGGAGAAACTCTTCTAATAGTTCGTGCTTTGAGCCTTTCTTGGGACAGCAGTATTAGATTCCGATGCACCATTGCAGGTTAACGGTATCCCTTGGCCTTTCAAATCAACGATGAAACACAGAAATTGCATCGATATTGAATACAAAAGGCGAAATGTCGACTTAAATATAAGGGGAGTAACTCTTCTAATAGTTCGTGCTTTGAGCCTTTCCTGGGACAGAAGTATTAGATTCCGATGCACCATTGCAGTTTTACTGTATCTCTTGGACCTTCAAATCAACGATGAAACACAGAAATTGCATCGATATTGAATACAAAAGGCAAAATGTCGACTTATTTATAAGAGGAGTAACTCATCTAGTAGTTCGTGCTTTGAGCCTTTCCTGGGACAGCAGTATTAGATTCCGATGCACCATTGTAGGTTTACTGTATCCCTTGGACCTTCAAATTAACGATGAAATACAGAAATTGCATCGATATTGTATACAAAAGGCAAATTGTCGACTTATTTATAAGAGGAGTAACTCTTCTAATAGTTCGTGTTTGAGCCTTTCCTGGGACAGCAGTATTAGATTTCGATGCACCATTGTAGGTTTACTGTATCCCATGGACCTTCAAATTAACGATGAAATACAGAAATTGCATCGATATTGAATACAAAAGGCAAAATGTCGACTTATTTATAAGAGGAGTAACTCTTCTAATAGTTCGTGCTTTGAGCCTTTCCTGGGACAGCAGTATTAGATTCCGATGCACCATTGCAGGTTTACTGTATCCCTTGGACCTTCCAATCAACGATGAAACACAGGAATTGCACCGATATTGAATACAAAAGGCAAAATGTCGACTTAAATATAAGGGGAGTAACTCTTCTAATAGTTCGTGCTTTGAGCCTTTCCTGGGACAGAAGTATTAGATTCCGATGCACCATTGCAGTTTTACTGTATCTCTTGGACCTTCAAATCAACGATGAAACACAGAAATTGCATCGATATTGAATACAAAAGGCAAAATGTCGACTTATTTATAAGAGGAGTAACTCATCTAGTAGTTCGTGCTTTGAGCCTTTCCTGGGACAGCAGTATTAGATTCCGATGCACCATTGTAGGTTTACTGTATCCCTTGGACCTTCAAATTAACGATGAAATACAGAAATTGCATCGATATTGTATACAAAAGGCAAATTGTCGACTTATTTATAAGAGGAGTAACTCTTCTAATAGTTCGTGTTTGAGCCTTTCCTGGGACAGCAGTATTAGATTTCGATGCACCATTGTAGGTTTACTGTATCCCATGGACCTTCAAATTAACGATGAAATACAGAAATTGCATCGATATTGAATACAAAAGGCTAAATGTCGACTTATTTATAAGAGGAGTAACTCTTCTAATAGTTCGTGCTTTGAGCCTTTCCTGGGACAGCAGTATTAGATTCCGATGCACCATTGCAGGTTTACTGTATCCCTTGGACCTTCCAATCAACGATGAAACACAGGAATTGCACCGATATTGAATACAAAAGGCAAAATGTTGACTTATTTACAAGAAGAGTATCTCTTCTAATAGTTCGTGCTTTGAGCCTTTCCTGGGACAGAAGTATTAGATTCCGATGCACCATTGCAGGTTTACTGTATCGCTTGGACCTTCAAATCAACGATGAAACACAGAAGTTGCATCGATATTGAATACAAAAGGCAAAATGTCGACTTACTTATAAGAGGAGTAACTCTTCCAATAGTTCGTGTTTTGAGCCTTTCCTGGGACAGAAGTATTAGATTCCGATGCACCATTGCAGATTTACTGTATCCCTTGGACCTTCAAATCAACGATGAAACACAGAAATTGCATCGATATTGATTACAAAAGGCAAAATGTCGACTTATTTACAAGAGGAGTAACTCTTCAAATAGTTCGTGCTTTGAGCCTTTCCTGGGATAGCAGTATTAGATTCCGATGCACCATTGCAGGTTTACTGTATCCCTTCGACCTTCAAATCAACGATGAAACACAGAAATTGCATCGATATTGAATACAAAATGCAAAATGTCGACTTATTTGTAAGAGGAGTAACTCTTCTAATAGTTCGTGCTTTGAGCCTTTCCTGGGACAGCAGTATTAGTTTCCGATGCACCATTGCAGGTTTACTGTACCCCTTGGACCTTCAAATCAACGATGAAGCACAGAAATTGCATCGATATTGAATACAAAAGGCAAAATGTCGACTTATTTACAAGAGGAGTAACTCTTCTAATAGTTCGTGCTTTGAGCCTTTCCTGGGACAGCAGTATTAGATTCCGATGCACCATTGCAGGTCTACTGTATCCCTTGGACCTTCAAATCAACGATGAAACACAGAAATTTCATCGATATTGAATACAAATGGCAAAATGTCGACTTATTTATAACAGGAGTAACTCTTCTAATAGTTCGTGCTTTGAGCCTTTCCTGGGACAGAAGTATTAGATACCGATGCACCATTGCAGATTTACTGTATCCCTTGGACCTTCAAATCAAAGATGAAACACAGAAATTGCATCGATATTGATTACAAAAGGCAAAATGTTGACTTATTTACACAAGGAGTAACTCTTCAAATAGTTCGGGCTTTGAGTCTTTCCTGGGACAGCAGTAATAGATCCTGATGCACCATTGCAGGTTTACTGTATCCCTTGGACCTTCAAATCAACGTAGAAACACAGAAATTGCATCGATATTGAATACAAAAGGCAAAACGTCGACTTATTTATAAGAGGAGGAACTCATCTAGTAGTTCGTGCTTTGAGCCTTTCCTGACACAGCAGTATTAGATTCCGATGCACCATTGCAGGTTTACTGTATCCCTTGGAACATCAAATCAACCATGAAACACAGAAATTGCATCGATAATGAATACAAAAAGCAAAATGTCGTCTTATTTATAAGAGGAGTAAATCTTCTAATAGTTCGTGCTTTGAGCCTTTCCTGGGACAGCATTATTAGATTCCGATGCACCATTGCTGGTTTACTGTATCCCTTGTACCTTCAAATTAACGATGAAATACAGAAATTACATCGATAATGAATAAAAAAGCAAAATGTCGACTTATTTATTAGAGGAGTAACTCTTCTAATAGTTCGTGCTTTGAGCCTTTCTTGGGACAGCAGTATTAGATTCCGATGCACCATTGCATGTTAACGGTATCCCTTGGCCCTTCAAATCAACGATGAAACACAGAAATTGCATCGATATTGAATACAAAAGGCGAAATGTCGACTTAAATATAAGGGGAGTAACTCTTCTAATAGTTCGTGCTTTGAGCCTTTCCTGGGACAGAAGTATTAGATTCCGATGCACCATTGCAGTTTTACTGTATCTCTTGGACCTTCAAATCAACGATGAAAAACAGAAATTGCATCGATATTGATTACAAAAGGCAAAATGTCGACTTATTTACAAAAGGAGTAACTCTTCAAATAGTTCGTGTTTTGAGCCTTTCCTGGGACAGCAGTAATAGATTCTGATGCACCATTGCAGGTTTACTGTTTCCCTTGGACCTTCAAATCAACGATGAAACACAGAAATTGCATCGATATTGAATACAAAAGGCAAAATGTCGACTTATTTATAAGAGGAGTAACTCATCTAGTAGTTCGTCCTTTGAGCCTTTCCTGGGACAGCAGTATTAGATTCCGATGCACCATTGTAGGTTTACTGTATCCCTTGGACCTTCAAATTAACGATGAAATACAGAAATTGCATCGATATTGCATACAAAAGGCAAAATGTCGACTTATTTATAAGAGGAGTAACTCTTCTAATAGTTCGTGCTTTGAGCCTTTCCTGGGAAAGCAGTATTAGATTTCGATGCACCATTGTAGGTTTACTGTATCCCTTGGACCTTCAAACTAACGATGAAATACAGAAATTGCATCGATATTGAATACAAAAGGCAAAATGTCGACTTATTTATAAGAGGAGTAACTCTTCTAATAGTTCGTGCTTTGAGCCTTTCCTGGGACAGCAGTATTAGATTCCGATGCACCATTGCAGGTTTACTGTATCCCTTGGACCTTCCAATCAACGATGAAACACAGGAATTGCATCGATATTGAATACAAAAGGCAAAATGTTGACTTATTTACAAGAAGAGTATCTCTTCTAATAGTTCGTGCTTTGAGCCTTTCCTGGGACAGGAGTATTAGATTCCGATGCACCATTGCAGGTTTACTGTATCCATTGGACCTTCAAATCAACGATGAAACACAGAAGTTGCATCGATATTGAATACAAAAGGCAAAATGTCGACTTACTTATAAGAGGAGTAACTCTTCAAATAGTTCGTGTTTTGAGCCTTTCCTGGGACAGAAGTATTAGATTCCGATGCACCATTGCAGGTTTACTGTATCCCTTGGACCTTCAAATCAACGATGAAACACAGAAATTGCATCGATATTGAATACAAATGGCAAAATGTCGACTTATTTATAAGAGAAGTAACTCTTCTAATAGTTCGTGCTTTGAGCCTTTCCTGGGACAGAAGTATTAGTTTCCGATGCACCATTGCAGATTTACTGTATCCCTTGGACCTTCAAATCAACGATGAAACACAGAAATTGCATCGATATTGATTACAAAAGGCAAAATGTTGACTTATTTACACAAGGAGTAACTCTTCAAATAGTTCGGGCTTTGAGTCTTTCCTGGGACAGCAGTAATAGATCCTGTTGCACCATTGCAGGTTTACTGTATCCCTTGGACCTTCAAATCAACGTAGAAACACAAAAATTGCATCGATATTGAATACAAAAGGCAAAACGTCGACTTATTTATAAGAGGAGGAACTCATCTAGTAGTTCGTGCTTTGAGCCTTTCCTGACACAGCAGTATTAGATTCCGATGCACCATTGCAGGTTTACTGTATCCCTTGGAACATCAAATCAACCATGAAACACAGAAATTGCATCGATATTGAATACAAAAAGCAAAATGTCGTCTTATTTATAAGAGGAGTAAATCTTCTAATAGTTCGTGCTCTGAGCCTTTCCTGGGACAGCATTATTGGATTCCGATGCACCATTGCTGGTTTACTGTATCCCTTGTACCTTCAAATTAACGATGAAATACAGAAATTACATCGATAATGAATAAAAAAGCAAAATGTCGACTTATTTATTAGAGGAGTAACTCTTCTAATAGTTCGTGCTTTGAGCCTTTCTTGGGCCAGCAGTATTAGATTCCGATGCACCATTGCAGGTTAACGGTATCCCTTGGCCCTTCAAATCAACGATGAAACACAGAAATTGCATCGATATTGAATACAAAAGGCGAAATGTCGACTTAAATATAATGGGAGTAACTCTTCTAATAGTTCGTGCTTTGAGCCTTTCCTGGGACAGAAGTATTAGATTCCGATGCACCATTGCAGTTTTACTGTATTTCGTGGACCTTCAAATCAACGATGAAAAACAGAAATTGCATCGATATTGATTACAAAAGGCAAAATGTCGACTTATTTACAAAAGGAGTAACTCTTCAAATAGTTCGTATTTTGAGCCTTTCCTTGGACAGCAGTAATAGATTCTGATGCACCATTGCAGGTTTACTGTTTCCCTTGGACCTTCAAATCAACGATGAAACACAGAAATTGCATCGATATTGAAAACAAAAGGCAAAATGTCGACTTATTTATAAGAGGAGTAACTCATCTAGTAGTTAGTGCTTTGAGCCTTTCCTGGGACAGCAGTATTAGATTCCGATGCACCATTGTAGGTTAACTGTATCCCTTGGACCTTCAAATTAACGATGAAATACAGAAATTGCATCGATATTGTATACAAAAGGCAAAATGTCGACTTATTTATAAGAGGAGTAACTCTTCTAATAGTTCGTGCTTTGAGCCTTTCCTGGGACAGCAGTATTAGATTTCGATGCACCATTGTAGGTTTACTGTATCCCTTGGACCTTCAAATTAACGATGAAATACAGAAATTGCATCGATATTGAATACAAAAGGCAAAATGTCGACTTATTTACAAGAGGAGTATCTCCTCTAATAGTTCGTGCTTTGAGCCTTTCCTGGGACAGGAGTATTAGATTCCGATGCACCATTGAAGGTTTACTGTATCCATTGGACCTTCAAATCAACGTTGAAACACAGAGGTTGCATCGATATTGAATACAAAAGGCAAAATGTCGACTTACTTATAAGAGGAGTAACTCTTCTAATAGTTCGTGCTTTGAGCATTTCCTCGGACAGAAGTATTAGTTTCCGATGCACCATATCAGGTTTACTGTACCCCTTGGACCTTCAAATCAACGATGAAGTACAGAAATTGCATCGATATTGAATACAAAAGGCAAAATGTCGACTTATTTACAAGAGGAGTAACTCTTCTAATAGTTCGTGCTTTGAGCCTTTCCTGGGACAGCAGTATTAGATTCCGATGCACCATTGCAGGTTTACTGTATCCCTTGGACCTTCAAATCAACGATGAAACACAGAAACTGCATCGATATTGAATACAAATGGCAAAATGTCGACTTATTTATAAGAGGAGTAACTCTTCTAATAGTTCGTGCTTTGAGCCTTTCCTGGGACAGAAGTATTAGATTCCGATGCACCATTGCAGATTTACTGTATCCCTTGGACCTTCAAATCAACGATGAAACACAGAAATTGCATCGATATTGATTACAAAAGGCAAAATGTTGACTTATTTACACAAGGAGTAACTCTTCAAATAGTTCGGGCTTTGAGTCTTTCCTGGGACAGCAGTAATAGATCCTGATGCACCATTGCTGGTTTACTGTATCCCTTGGACCTTCAGATCAACGTAGAATCACAGAAATTGCATCGATATTGAATACAAAAGGCAAAACGTCGACTTATTTATAAGAGGAGGAACTCATCTAGTAGTTCGTGCTTTGAGCCTTTCCTGACACAGCAGTATTAGATTCCGATGCACCATTGCAGGTTTACTGTATCCCTTGGAACATCAAATCAACCATGAAACACAGAAATTGCATCGATATTGAATACAAAAAGCAAAATGTCGTCTTATTTATAAGAGGAGTAAATCTTCTAATAGTTCGTGCTTTGAGCCTTTCCTGGGACAGCATTATTAGATTCCGATGCACCATTGCTGGTTTACTGTATCCCTTGTACCTTAAAATTAACGATGAAATACAGAAATTACATCGATAATGAAGAAAAAAGCAAAATGTCGACTTATTTATTAGAGGAGTAACTCTTCTAATAGTTCGTGCTTTGAGCCTTTCTTGGGACAGCAGTATTAGATTCCGATGCACCATTGCAGGTTAACGATATCCCTTGGCCCTTCAAATCAACGATGAAGCACAGAAATTGCATCGATATTGAATACAAAAGGCGAAATGTCGACTTAAATATAAGGGGAGTAACTCTTCTAATAGTTCGTGCTTTGAGCCTTTCCTGGGACAGAAGTATTAGATTCCGATGCACCATAGCAGTTTTACTGTATCTCTTGGACCTTCAAATCAACGATGAAAAACAGAAATTGCATCGATATTGATTACAAAAGGCAAAATGTCGACTTATTTACAAAAGGAGTAACTCTTCAAATAGTTCGTGTTTTGAGCCTTTCCTGGGACAGCAGTAATAGATTCTGATGCACCATTGCAGGTTAACTGTTTCCCTTGGACCTTCAAATCAACGATGAAACACAGAAATTGCATCGATATTCTATACAAAAGGCAAAATGTCGACTTATTTATAAGAGGAGTAACTCATCTAGTAGTTCGTGCTTTGAGCCTTTCCTGGGACAGCAGTATTAGATTCCGATGCACCATTGTAGGTTTACTGTATACCTTGGACCTTCAAATTAACGATGAAATACAGAAATTGCATCGATATTGTATACAAAAGGCAAAATGTCGACTTATTTATAAGAGGAGTAACTCTTCTAATAGTTCGTGCTTTGAGCCTTTCCTGGGACAGCAGTATTAGATTTCGATGCACCATTGTAGGTTTACTGTATCCCTTGGACCTTCAAATTAACGATGAAGCACAGAAATTGCATCGATATTGAATACAAAAGGCAAAATGTCGACTTATTTACAAGAGGAGTAACTCTTCTAATAGTTCGTGCTTTGAGCCTTTCCTGGGACAGCAGTATTAGATTCCGATGCACCATTGCAGGTTTACTGTATCCCTTGGACCTTCAAATCAACGATGAAACACAGAAATTGCATCGATATTGAATACAAATGGCAAAATGTCGACTTATTTATAAGAGGAGTAACTCTTCTAATAGTTCGTGCTTTGAGCCTTTCCTGGGACAGAAGTATTAGATACCGATGCACCATTGCAGATTTACTGTATCCCTTGGACCTTCAAATCAAAGATGAAACACAGAAATTGCATCGATATTGATTACAAAAGGCAAAATGTTGACTTATTTACACAAGGAGTAACTCTTCAAATAGTTCGGGCTTTGAGTCTTTCCTGGGACAGCAGTAATAGATCCTGATGCACCATTGCAGGTTTACTGTATCCCTTGGACCTTCAAATCAACGTAGAAACACAGAAATTGCATCGATATTGAATACAAAAGGCAAAACGTCGACTTATTTATAAGAGGAGGAACTCATCTAGTAGTTCGTGCTTTGAGGCTTTCCTGACACAGCAGTATTAGATTCCGATGCACCATTGCAGGTTTACTGTATCCCTTGGAACACCAAATCAACCATGAAACACAGAAATTGCATCGATATTGAATACAAAAAGCAAAATGTCGTCTTATTTATAAGAGGAGTAAATCTTCTAATAGTTCGTGCTTTGAGACTTTCCTGGGACAGCATTATTAGATTCCGATGCACCATTGCTGGTTTACTGTATCCCTTGTACCTTCAAATTAACGATGAAATACAGAAATTACAACGATAATGAATAAAAAAGCAAAATGTCGACTTATTTATTAGAGGAGAAACTCTTCTAATAGTTCGTGCTTTGAGCCTTTCTTGGGACAGCAGTATTAGATTCCGATGCACCATTGCAGGTTAACGGTATCCCTTGGCCCTTCAAATCAACGATGAAACACAGAAATTGCATCGATATTGAATACAAAAGGCGAAATGTCGACTTAAATATAAGGGGAGTAACTCTTCTAATAGTTCGTGCTTTGAGCCTTTCCTGGGACAGAAGTATTAGATTCCGATGCACCATTGCAGTTTTACTGTATCTCTTGGACCTTCAAATCAACGATGAAACACAGAAATTGCATCGATATTGAATACAAAAGGCAAAATGTCGACTTATTTATAAGAGGAGTAACTCATCTAGTAGTTCGTGCTTTGAGCCTTTCCTGGGACAGCAGTATTAGATTCCGATGCACCATTGTAGGTTTACTGTATCCCTTGGACCTTCAAATTAACGATGAAATACAGAAATTGCATCGATATTGTATACAAAAGGCAAATTGTCGACTTATTTATAAGAGGAGTAACTCTTCTAATAGTTCGTGTTTGAGCCTTTCCTGGGACAGCAGTATTAGATTTCGATGCACCATTGTAGGTTTACTGTATCCCATGGACCTTCAAATTAACGATGAAATACAGAAATTGCATCGATATTGAATACAAAAGGCAAAATGTCGACTTATTTATAAGAGGAGTAACTCTTCTAATAGTTCGTGCTTTGAGCCTTTCCTGGGACAGCAGTATTAGATTCCGATGCACCTTTGCAGGTTTACTGTATCCCTTGGACCTTCCAATCAACGATGAAACACAGGAATTGCACCGATATTGAATACAAAAGGCAAAATGTTGACTTATTTACAAGAAGAGTATCTCTTCTAATAGTTCGTGCTTTGAGCCTTTCCTGGGACAGAAGTATTAGATTCCGATGCACCATTGCAGGTTTACTGTATCGCTTGGACCTTCAAATCAACGATGAAACACAGAAGTTGCATCGATATTGAATACAAAAGGCAAAATGTCGACTTACTTATAAGAGGAGTAACTCTTCCAATAGTTCGTGTTTTGAGCCTTTCCTGGGACAGAAGTATTAGATTCCGAGGCACCATTGCAGATTTACTGTATCCCTTGGACCTTCAAATCAACGATGAAACACAGAAATTGCATCGATATTGATTACAAAAGGCAAAATGTCGACTTATTTACAAGAGGAGTAACTCTTCAAATAGTTCGTGCTTTGAGCCTTTCCTGGGATAGCAGTATTAGATTCCGATGCACCATTGCAGGTTTACTGTATCCCTTCGACCTTCAAATCAACGATGAAACACAGAAATTGCATCGATATTGAATACAAAATGCAAAATGTCGACTTATTTGTAAGAGGAGTAACTCTTCTAATAGTTCGTGCTTTGAGCCTTTCCTGGGACAGCAGTATTAGTTTCCGATGCACCATTGCAGGTTTACTGTACCCCTTGGACCTTCAAATCAACGATGAAGCACAGAAATTGCATCAATATTGAATACAAAAGGCAAAATGTCGACTTATTTACAAGAGGAGTAACTCTTCTAATAGTTCGTGCTTTGAGCCTTTCCTGGGACAGCAGTATTAGATTCCGATGCACCATTGCAGGTCTACTGTATCCCTTGGACCTTCAAATCAACGATGAAACACAGAAATTTCATCGATATTGAATACAAATGGCAAAATGTCGACTTATTTATAAGAGGAGTAACTCTTCTAATAGTTCGTGCTTTGAGCCTTTCCTGGGACAGAAGTATTAGATACCGATGCACCATTGCAGATTTACTGTATCCCTTGGACCTTCAAATCAAAGATGAAACACAGAAATTGCATCGATATTGATTACAAAAGGCAAAATGTTGACTTATTTACACAAGGAGTAACTCTTCAAATAGTTCGGGCTTTGAGTCTTTCCTGGGACAGCAGTAATAGATCCTGATGCACCATTGCAGGTTTACTGTATCCCTTGGACCTTCAAATCAACGTAGAAACACAGAAATTGCATCGATATTGAATACAAAAGGCAAAACGTCGACTTATTTATAAGAGGAGGAACTCATCTAGTAGTTCGTGCTTTGAGCCTTTCCTGACACAGCAGTATTAGATTCCGATGCACCATTGCAGGTTTACTGTATCCCTTGGAACATCAAATCAACCATGAAACACAGAAATTGCATCGATAATGAATACAAAAAGCAAAATGTCGTCTTATTTATAAGAGGAGTAAATCTTCTAATAGTTCGTGCTTTGAGCCTTTCCTGGGACAGCATTATTAGATTCCGATGCACCATTGCTGGTTTACTGTATCCCTTGACCCTTCAAATTAACGATGAAATACAGAAATTACATCGATAATGAATAAAAAAGCAAAATGTCGACTTATTTATTAGAGGAGTAACTCTTCTAATAGTTCGTGCTTTGAGCCTTTCTTGGGACAGCAGTATTAGATTCCGATGCACCATTGCATGTTAACGGTATCCCTTGGCCCTTCAAATCAACGATGAAACACAGAAATTGCATCGATATTGAATACAAAAGGCGAAATGTCGACTTAAATATAAGGGGAGTAACTCTTCTAATAGTTCGTGCTTTGAGCCTTTCCTGGGACAGAAGTATTAGATTCCGATGCACCATTGCAGTTTTACTGTATCTCTTGGACCTTCAAATCAACGATGAAAAACAGAAATTGCATCGATATTGCATACAAAAGGCAAAATGTCGACTTATTTACAAAAGGAGTAACTCTTCAAATAGTTCGTGTTTTGAGCCTTTCCTGGGACAGCAGTAATAGATTCTGATGCACCATTGCAGGTTTACTGTATCCCTTGGACCTTCAAATCAACGATTAAACACAGAAATTGCATCGATATTGAATACAAATGGCAAAATGTCGACTTATTTATAAGAGGAGTAACTCTTCTAATAGTTCGTGCTTTGAGCCTTTCCTGGGACAGAAGTATTAGATACCGATGCACCATTGCAGATTTACTGTATCCCTTGGACCTTCAAATCAAAGATGAAACACAGAAATTGCATCGATATTGATTACAAAAGGCAAAATGTTGACTTATTTACACAAGGAGTAACTCTTCAAATAGTTCGGGCTTTGAGTCTTTCCTGGGACAGCAGTAATAGATCCTGATGCACCATTGCAGGTTTACTGTATCCCTTGGACCTTCAAATCAACGTAGAAACACAGAAATTGCATCGATATTGAATACAAAAGGCAAAACGTCGACTTATTTATAAGAGGAGGAACTCATCTAGTAGTTCGTGCTTTGAGGCTTTCCTGACACAGCAGTATTAGATTCCGATGCACCATTGCAGGTTTACTGTATCCCTTGGAACATCAAATCAACCATGAAACACAGAAATTGCATCGATATTGAATACAAAAAGCAAAATGTCGTCTTATTTATAAGAGGAGTAAATCTTCTAATAGTTCGTGCTTTGAGACTTTCCTGGGACAGCATTATTAGATTCCGATGCACCATTGCTGGTTTACTGTATCCCTTGTACCTTCAAATTAACGATGAAATACAGAAATTACAACGATAATGAATAAAAAAGCAAAATGTCGACTTATTTATTAGAGGAGAAACTCTTCTAATAGTTCGTGCTTTGAGCCTTTCTTGGGACAGCAGTATTAGATTCCGATGCACCATTGCAGGTTAACGGTATCCCTTGGCCCTTCAAATCAACGATGAAACACAGAAATTGCATCGATATTGAATACAAAAGGCGAAATGTCGACTTAAATATAAGGGGAGTAACTCTTCTAATAGTTCGTGCTCTGAGCCTTTCCTGGGACAGAAGTATTAGATTCCGATGCACCATTGCAGTTTTACTGTATCTCTTGGACCTTCAAATCAACGATGAAACACAGAAATTGCATCGATATTGAATACAAAAGGCAAAATGTCGACTTATTTATAAGAGGAGTAACTCATCTAGTAGTTCGTGCTTTGAGCCTTTCCTGGGACAGCAGTATTAGATTCCGATGCACCATTGTAGGTTTACTGTATCCCTTGGACCTTCAAATTAACGATGAAATACAGAAATTGCATCGATATTGTATACAAAAGGCAAATTGTCGACTTATTTATAAGAGGAGTAACTCTTCTAATAGTTCGTGTTTGAGCCTTTCCTGGGACAGCAGTATTAGATTTCGATGCACCATTGTAGGTTTACTGTATCCCATGGACCTTCAAATTAACGATGAAATACAGAAATTGCATCGATATTGAATACAAAAGGCAATATGTCGACTTATTTATAAGAGGAGTAACTCTTCTAATAGTTCGTGCTTTGAGCCTTTCCTGGGACAGCAGTATTAGATTCCGATGCACCTTTGCAGGTTTACTGTATCCCTTGGACCTTCCAATCAACGATGAAACACAGGAATTGCACCGATATTGAATACAAAAGGCAAAATGTTGACTTATTTACAAGAAGAGTATCTCTTCTAATAGTTCGTGCTTTGAGCCTTTCCTGGGACAGAAGTATTAGATTCCGATGCACCATTGCAGGTTTACTGTATCGCTTGGACCTTCAAATTAACGATGAAACACAGAAGTTGCATCGATATTGAATACAAAAGGCAAAATGTCGACTTACTTATAAGAGGAGTAACTCTTCCAATAGTTCGTGTTTTGAGCCTTTCCTGGGACAGAAGTATTAGATTCCGATGCACCATTGCAGATTTACTGTATCCCTTGGACCTTCAAATCAACGATGAAACACAGAAATTGCATCGATATTGATTACAAAAGGCAAAATGTCGACTTATTTACAAGAGGAGTAACTCTTCAAATAGTTCGTGCTTTGAGCCTTTCCTGGGATAGCAGTATTAGATTCCGATGCACCATTGCAGGTTTACTGTATCCCTTCGACCTTCAAATCAACGATGAAACACAGAAATTGCATCGATATTGAATACAAAATGCAAAATGTCGACTTATTTACAAGAGGAGTAACTCTTCTAATAGTTCGTGCTTTGAGCCTTTCCTGGGACAGCAGTATTAGATTCCGATGCACCATTGCAGGTCTACTGTATCCCTTGGACCTTCAAATCAACGATGAAACACAGAAATTTCATCGATATTGAATACAAATGGCAAAATGTCGACTTATTTATAAGAGGAGTAACTCTTCTAATAGTTCGTGCTTTGAGCCTTTCCTGGGACAGAAGTATTAGATACCGATGCACCATTGCAGATTTACTGTATCCCTTGGACCTTCAAATCAAAGATGAAACACAGAAATTGCATCGATATTGATTACAAAAGGCAAAATGTTGACTTATTTACACAAGGAGTAACTCTTCAAATAGTTCGGGCTTTGAGTCTTTCCTGGGACAGCAGTAATAGATCCTGATGCACCATTGCAGGTTTACTGTATCCCTTGGACCTTCAAATCAACGTAGAAACACAGAAATTGCATCGATATTGAATACAAAAGGCAAAACGTCGACTTATTTATAAGAGGAGGAACTCATCTAGTAGTTCGTGCTTTGAGCCTTTCCTGACACAGCAGTATTAGATTCCGATGCACCATTGCAGGTTTACTGTATCCCTTGGAACATCAAATCAACCATGAAACACAGAAATTGCATCGATAATGAATACAAAAAGCAAAATGTCGTCTTATTTATAAGAGGAGTAAATCTTCTAATAGTTCGTGCTTTGAGCCTTTCCTGGGACAGCATTATTAGATTCCGATGCACCATTGCTGGTTTACTGTATCCCTTGTACCTTCAAATTAACGATGAAATACAGAAATAACATCGATATGAAGAAAAAGCAAAATGTCGACTTATTTATTAGAGGAGTAACTCTTCTAATAGTTCGTGCTTTGAGCCTTTCTTGGGACAGCAGTATTAGATTCCGATGCACCATTGCATGTTAACGGTATCCCTTGGCCCTTCAAATCAACGATGAAACACAGAAATTGCATCGATATTGAATACAAAAGGCGAAATGTCGACTTAAATATAAGGGGAGTAACTCTTCTAATAGTTCGTGCTTTGAGCCTTTCCTGGGACAGAAGTATTAGATTCCGATGCACCATTGCAGTTTTACTGTATCTCTTGGACCTTCAAATCAACGATGAAAAACAGAAATTGCATCGATATTGCATACAAAAGGCAAAATGTCGACTTATTTACAAAAGGAGTAACTCTTCAAATAGTTCGTGCTTTGAGCCTTTCCTGGGACAGCAGTAATAGATTCTGATGCACCATTGCAGGTTTACTGTTTCCCTTGGACCTTCAAATCAACGATGAAACACAGAAATTGCATCGATATTGAATACAAAAGGCAAAATGTCGACTTATTTATAAGAGGAGTAACTCATCTAGTAGTTCGTCCTTTGAGCCTTTCCTGGGACAGCAGTATTAGATTCCGATGCACCATTGTAGGTTTACTGTATCCCTTGGACCTTCAAATTAACGATGAAATACAGAAATTGCATCGATATTGCATACAAAAGGCAAAATGTCGACTTATTTATAAGAGGAGTAACTCTTCTAATAGTTCGTGCTTTGAGCCTTTCCTGGGAAAGCAGTATTAGATTTCGATGCACCATTGTAGGTTTACTGTATCCCTTGGACCTTCAAACTAACGATGAAATACAGAAATTGCATCGATATTGAATACAAAAGGCAAAATGTCGACTTATTTATAAGAGGAGTAACTCTTCTAATAGTTCGTGCTTTGAGCCTTTCCTGGGACAGCAGTATTAGATTCCGATGCACCATTGCAGGTTTACTGTATCCCTTGGACCTTCCAATCAACGATGAAACACAGGAATTGCATCGATATTGAATACAAAAGGCAAAATGTTGACTTATTTACAAGAAGAGTATCTCTTCTAATAGTTCGTGCTTTGAGCCTTTCCTGGGACAGGAGTATTAGATTCCGATGCACCATTGCAGGTTTACTGTATCCATTGGACCTTCAAATCAACGATGAAACACAGAAGTTGCATCGATATTGAATACAAAAGGCAAAATGTCGACTTACTTATAAGAGGAGTAACTCTTCAAATAGTTCGTGTTTTGAGCCTTTCCTGGGACAGAAGTATTAGATTCCGATGCACCATTGCAGGTTTACTGTATCCCTTGGACCTTCAAATCAACGATGAAACACAGAAATTGCATCGATATTGAATACAAATGGCAAAATGTCGACTTATTTATAAGAGGAGTAACTCTTCTAATAGTTCGTGCTTTGAGCCTTTCCTGGGACAGAAGTATTAGATTCCGATGCACCATTGCAGATTTACTGTAACCCTTGGACCTTCAAATCAACGATGAAACACAGAAATTGCATCGATATTGATTACAAAAGGCAAAATGTTGACTTATTTACACAAGGAGTAACTCTTCAAATAGTTCGGGCTTTGAGTCTTTCCTGGGACAGCAGTAATAGATCCTGTTGCACCATTGCAGGTTTACTGTATCCCTTGGACCTTCAAATCAACGTAGAAACACAAAAATTGCATCGATATTGAATACAAAAGGCAAAACGTCGACTTATTTATAAGAGGAGGAACTCATCTAGTAGTTCGTGCTTTGAGCCTTTCCTGACACAGCAGTATTAGATTCCGATGCACCATTGCAGGTTTACTGTATCCCTTGGAACATCAAATCAACCATGAAACACAGAAATTGCATCGATATTGAATACAAAAAGCAAAATGTCGTCTTATTTATAAGAGGAGTAAATCTTCTAATAGTTCGTGCTCTGAGCCTTTCCTGGGACAGCATTATTGGATTCCGATGCACCATTGCTGGTTTACTGTATCCCTTGTACCTTCAAATTAACGATGAAATACAGAAATTACATCGATAATGAATAAAAAAGCAAAATGTCGACTTATTTATTAGAGGAGTAACTCTTCTAATAGTTCGTGCTTTGAGCCTTTCTTGGGCCAGCAGTATTAGATTCCGATGCACCATTGCAGGTTAACGGTATCCCTTGGCCCTTCAAATCAACGATGAAACACAGAAATTGCATCGATATTGAATACAAAAGGCGAAATGTCGACTTAAATATAATGGGAGTAACTCTTCTAATAGTTCGTGCTTTGAGCCTTTCCTGGGACAGAAGTATTAGATTCCGATGCACCATTGCAGTTTTACTGTATTTCGTGGACCTTCAAATCAACGATGAAAAACAGAAATTGCATCGATATTGATTACAAAAGGCAAAATGTCGACTTATTTACAAAAGGAGTAACTCTTCAAATAGTTCGTATTTTGAGCCTTTCCTTGGACAGCAGTAATAGATTCTGATGCACCATTGCAGGTTTACTGTTTCCCTTGGACCTTCAAATCAACGATGAAACACAGAAATTGCATCGATATTGAAAACAAAAGGCAAAATGTCGACTTATTTATAAGAGGAGTAACTCATCTAGTAGTTAGTGCTTTGAGCCTTTCCTGGGACAGCAGTATTAGATTCCGATGCACCATTGTAGGTTTACTGTATCCCTTGGACCTTCAAATTAACGATGAAATACAGAAATTGCATCGATATTGTATACAAAAGGCAAAATGTCGACTTATTTATAAGAGGAGTAACTCTTCTAATAGTTCGTGCTTTGAGCCTTTCCTGGGACAGCAGTATTAGATTTCGATGCACCATTGTAGGCTTACTGTATCCCTTGGACCTTCAAATTAACGATGAAATACAGAAATTGCATCGATATTGAATACAAAAGGCAAAATGTCGACTTATTTATAAGAGGAGTAACTCTTCTAATAGTTCGTGCTTTGAGCCTTTCCTGGGAGCAGTATTAGATTCCGATGCACCATTGCAGGTTTACTGTATCCCTTGAACCTTCCAAACAACGATGAAACACAGGAATTGCATCGATATTGAATACAAAAGGCAAAATGTTGACTTATTTACAAGAGGAGTATCTCTTCAAATAGTTCGTGCTTTGAGCCTTTCCTGGGATAGCAGTATTAGATTCCGATGCACCATTGCAGGTTTACTGTATCCCTTCGACCTTCAAATCAACGATGAAACACAGAAATTGCATCGATATTGAATACAAAATGCAAAATGTCGACTTATTTATAAGAGGAGTAACTCTTCTAATAGTTCGTGCTTTGAGCCTTTCCTGGGACAGCAGTTTTAGTTTCCGATGCACCATATCATGTTTACTGTACCCCTTGGACCTTCAAATCAACGATGAAGTACAGAAATTGCATCGATATTGAATACAAAAGGCAAAATGTCGACTTATTTACAAGAGGAGTAACTCTTCTAATAGTTCGTGCTTTGAGCCTTTCCTGGGACAGCAGTATTAGATTCCGATGCACCATTGCAGGTTTACTGTATCCCTTGGACCTTCAAATCAACGATGAAACACAGAAACTGCATCGATATTGAATACAAATGGCAAAATGTCGACTTATTTATAAGAGGAGTAACTCTTCTAATAGTTCGTGCTTTGAGCCTTTCCTGGGACAGAAGTATTAGATTCCGATGCACCATTGCAGATTTACTGTATCCCTTGGACCTTCAAATCAACGATGAAACACAGAAATTGCGTCGATATTGATTACAAAAGGCAAAATGTTGACTTATTTACACAAGGAGTAACTCTTCAAATAGTTCGGGCTTTGAGTCTTTCCTGGGACAGCAGTAATAGATCCTGATGCACCATTGCTGGTTTACTGTATCCCTTGGACCTTCAAATCAACGTAGAAACACAGAAATTGCATCGATATTGAATACAAAAGGCAAAACGTCGACTTATTTATAAGAGGAGGAACTCATCTAGTAGTTCGTGCTTTGAGCCTTTCCTGACACAGCAGTATTAGATTCCGATGCACCATTGCAGGTTTACTGTATCCCTTGGAACATCAAATCAACCATGAAACACAGAAATTGCATCGATATTGAATACAAAAAGCAAAATGTCGTCTTATTTATAAGAGGAGTAAGTCTTCTAATAGTTCGTGCTTTGAGCCTTTCCTGGGACAGCATTATTAGATTCCGATGCACCATTGCTGGTTTACTGTATCCCTTGTACCTTCAAATTAACGATGAAATACAGAAATTACATCGATAATGAAGAAAAAAGCAAAATGTCGACTTATTTATTAGAGGAGTAACTCTTCTAATAGTTCGTGCTTTGAGCCTTTCTTGGGACAGCAGTATTAGATTCCGATGCACCATTGCATGTTAACGTTATCCCTTGGCCCTTCAAATCAACGATGAAACACAGAAATTGCATCGATATTGAATACAAAAGGCGAAATGTCGACTTAAATATAAGGGGAGTAACTCTTCTAATAGTTCGTGCTTTGAGCCTTTCCTGGGACAGAAGTATTAGATTCCGATGCACCATTGCAGTTTTACTGTATCTCTTGGACCTTCAAATCAACGATGAAAAACAGAAATTGCACCGATATTGATTACAAAAGGCAAAATGTCGACTTATTTACAAAAGGAGTAACTCTTCAAATAGTTCGTGTTTTGAGCCTTTCCTGGGTAGCAGTAATAGATTCTGATGCACCATTGCAGGTTAACTGTTTCCCTTGGACCTTCAAATCAACGATGAAACACAGAAATTGCATCGATATTGTATACAAAAGGCAAAATGTCGACTTATTTATAAGAGGAGTAACTCATCTAGTAGTTCGTGCTTTGAGCCTTTCCTGGGACAGCAGTATTAGATTCCGATGCACCATTGTAGGTTTACTGTATCCCTTGGACCTTCAAATTAACGATGAAATACAGAAATTGCATCGATATTGTATACAAAAGGCAAAATGTCGACTTATTTATAAGAGGAGTAACTCTTCTAATAGTTCGTGCTTTGAGCCTTTCCTGGGACAGCAGTATTAGATTTCGATGCACCATTGTAGGTTTACTGTATCCCTTGGACCTTCAAATTAACGATGAAGCACAGAAATTGCATCGATATTGAATACAAAAGGCAAAATGTCGACTTATTTACAAGAGGAGTAACTCTTCTAATAGTTCGTGCTTTGAGCCTTTCCTGGGACAGCAGTATTAGATTCCGATGCACCATTGCAGGTTTACTGTATCCCTTGGACCTTCAAATCAACGATGAAACACAGAAATTGCATCGATATTGAATACAAATGGCAAAATGTCGACTTATTTATAAGAGGAGTAACTCTTCTAATAGTTCGTGCTTTTTGCCTTTCCTGGGACAGAAGTATTAGATACCGATGCACCATTGCAGATTTACTGTATCCCTTGGACCTTCAAATCAAAGATGAAACACAGAAATTGCATCGATATTGATTACAAAAGGCAAAATTTTGACTTATTTACACAAGGAGTAACTCTTCAAATAGTTCGGGCTTTGAGTCTTTCCTGGGACAGCAGTAATAGATCCTGATGCACCATTGCAGGTTTACTGTATCCCTTGGACCTTCAAATCAACGTAGAAACACAGAAATTGCATCGATATTGAATACAAAAGGCAAAACGTCGACTTATTTATAAGAGGAGGAACTCATCTAGTAGTTCGTGCTTTGAGCCTTTCCTGACACAGCAGTATTAGATTCCGATGCACCATTGCAGGTTTACTGTATCCCTTGGAACATCAAATCAAACATGAAACACAGAAATTGCATCGATATTGAATACAAAAAGCAAAATGTCGTCTTATTTATAAGAGGAGTGAATCTTCTAATAGTTCGTGCTTTGAGACTTTCCTGGGACAGCATTATTAGATTCCGATGCACCATTGCTGGTTTACTGTATCCCTTGTACCTTCAAATTAACGATGAAATACAGAAATTACATCGATAATGAATAAAAAAGCAAAATGTCGACTTATTTATTAGAGGAGAAACTCTTCTAATAGTTCGTGCTTTGAGCCTTTCTTGGGACAGCAGTATTAGATTCCGATGCACCATTGCAGGTTAACGGTATCCCTTGGCCCTTCAAATCAACGATGAAACACAGAAATTGCATCGATATTGAATACAAAAGGCGAAATGTCGACTTAAATTTAAGGGGAGTAACTCTTCTAATAGTTCGTGCTTTGAGCCTTTCCTGGGACAGAAGTATTAGATTCCGATGCACCATTGCAGTTTTACTGTATCTCTTGGACCTTCAAATCAACGATGAAACACAGAAATTGCATCGATATTGAATACAAAAGGCAAAATGTCGACTTATTTATAAGAGGAGTAACTCATCTAGTAGTTCGTGCTTTGAGCCTTTCCTGGGACAGCAGTATTAGATTCCGATGCACCATTGTAGGTTTACTGTATCCCTTGGACCTTCAAATTAACGATGAAATACAGAAATTGCATCGATATTGTATACAAAAGGCAAATTGTCGACTTATTTATAAGAGGAGTAACTCTTCTAATAGTTCGTGTTTGAGCCTTTCCTGGGACAGCAGTATTAGATTTCGATGCACCATTGTAGGTTTACTGTATCCCATGGACCTTCAAATTAACGATGAAATACAGAAATTGCATCGATATTGAATACAAAAGGCAAAATGTCGACTTATTTATAAGAGGAGTAACTCTTCTAATAGTTCGTGCTTTGAGCCTTTCCTGGGACAGCAGTATTAGATTCCGATGCACCATTGCAGGTTTACTGTATCCCTTGGACCTTCCAATCAACGATGAAACACAGGAATTGCACCGATATTGAATACAAAAGGCAAAATGTTGACTTATTTACAAGAAGAGTATCTCTTCTAATAGTTCGTGCTTTGAGCCTTTCCTGGGACAGAAGTATTAGATTCCGATGCACCATTGCAGGTTTACTGTATCGCTTGGACCTTCAAATCAACGATGAAACACAGAAGTTGCATCGATATTGAATACAAAAGGCAAAATGTCGACTTACTTATAAGAGGAGTAACTCTTCCAATAGTTCGTGTTTTGAGCCTTTCCTGGGACAGAAGTATTAGATTCCGATGCACCATTGCAGATTTACTGTATCCCTTGGACCTTCAAATCAACGATGAAACACAGAAATTGCATCGATATTGATTACAAAAGGCAAAATGTCGACTTATTTACAAGAGGAGTAACTCTTCAAATAGTTCGTGCTTTGAGCCTTTCCTGGGATAGCAGTATTAGATTCCGATGCACCATTGCAGGTTTACTGTATCCCTTCGACCTTCAAATCAACGATGAAACACAGAAATTGCATCGATATTGAATACAAAATGCAAAATATCGACTTATTTGTAAGAGGAGTAACTCTTCTAATAGTTCGTGCTTTGAGCCTTTCCTGGGACAGCAGTATTAGTTTCCGATGCACCATTGCAGGTTTACTGTACCCCTTGGACCTTCAAATCAACGATGAAGCACAGAAATTGCATCGATATTGAATACAAAAGGCAAAATGTCGACTTATTTACAAGAGGAGTAACTCTTCTAATAGTTCGTGCTTTGAGCCTTTCCTGGGACAGCAGTATTAGACTCCGATGCACCATTGCAGGTCTACTGTATCCCTTGGACCTTCAAATCAACGATGAAACACAGAAATTTCATCGATATTGAATACAAATGGCAAAATGTCGACTTATTTATAAGAGGAGTAACTCTTCTAATAGTTCGTGCTTTGAGCCTTTCCTGGGACAGAAGTATTAGATACCGATGCACCATTGCAGATTTACTGTATCCCTTGGACCTTCAAATCAAAGATGAAACACAGAAATTGCATCGATATTGATTACAAAAGGCAAAATGTTGACTTATTTACACAAGGAGTAACTCTTCAAACAGTTCGGGCTTTGAGTCTTTCCTGGGACAGCAGTAATAGATCCTGATGCACCATTGCAGGTTTACTGTATCCCTTGGACCTTCAAATCAACGTAGAAACACAGAAATTGCATCGATATTGAATACAAAAGGCAAAACGTCGACTTATTTATAAGAGGAAGAACTCATCTAGTAGTTCGTGCTTTGAGCCTTTCCTGACACAGCAGTATTAGATTCCGATGCACCATTGCAGGTTTACTGTATCCCTTGGAACATCAAATCAACCATGAAACACAGAAATTGCATCGATAATGAATACAAAAAGCAAAATGTCGTCTTATTTATAAGAGGAGTAAATCTTCTAATAGTTCGTGCTTTGAGCCTTTCCTGGGACAGCATTATTAGATTCCGATGCACCATTGCTGGTTTACTGTATCCCTTGTACCTTCAAATTAACGATGAAATACAGAAATTACATCGATAATGAATAAAAAAGCAAAATGTCGACTTATTTATTAGAGGAGTAACTCTTCTAATAGTTCGTGCTTTGAGCCTTTCTTGGGACAGCAGTATTAGATTCCGATGCACCATTGCAGGTTAACGGTATCCCTTGGCCCTTCAAATCAACGATGAAACACAGAAATTGCATCGATATTGAATACAAAAGGCGAAATGTCGACTTAAATATAAGGGGAGTAACTCTTCTAATAGTTCGTGCTTTGAGCCTTTCCTGGGACAGAAGTATTAGATTCCGATGCACCATTGCAGTTTTACTGTATCTCTTGGACCTTCAAATCAACGATGAAAAACAGAAATTGCATCGATATTGATTACAAAAGGCAAAATGTCGACTTATTTACAAAAGGAGTAACTCTTCAAATAGTTCGTGATTTGAGCCTTTCCTGGGACAGCAGTAATAGATTCTGATGCACCATTGCTGGTTTACTGTTTCCCTTGGACCTTCAAATCAACGATGAAACACAGAAATTGCATCGATATTGAATACAAAAGGCAAAATGTCGACTTATTTATAAGAGGAGTAACTCATCTAGTAGTTCGTGCTTTGAGCCTTTCCTGGGACAGCAGTATTAGATTCCGATGCACCATTGTAGGTTTACTGTATCCCTTGGACCTTCAAATTAACGATGAAATACAGAAATTGCATCGATATTGTATACAAAAGGCAAAAAGTCGACTTATTTATAAGAGGAGTAACTCTTCTAATAGTTCGTGCTTTGAGCCTTTCCTGGGACAGCAGTATTAGATTTCGATGCACCATTGTAGGTTTACTGTATCCCTTGGACCTTCAAATTAACGATGAAATACAGAAATTGCATCGATATTGAATACAAAAGGCACAATGTCGGCTTATTTATAAGAGGAGTAACTCTTCTAATAGTTCGTGCTATGAGCCTTTCCTGGGACAGCAGTATTAGATTCCGATGCACCATTGCAGGTTTACTGTATCCCTTGGACCTTCCAAACAACGATGAAACACAGGAATTGCATCGATATTGAATACAAAAGGCAAAACGTCGACTTATTTATAAGAGGAGGAACTCATCTAGTAGTTCGTGCTTTGAGCCTTTCCTGACACAGCAGTATTAGATTCCGATGCACCATTGCAGGTTTACTGTATCCCTTGGAACATCAAATCAACCATGAAACACAGAAATTGCATCGATATTGAATACAAAAAGCAAAATGTCGTCTTATTTATAAGAGGAGTAAATCTTCTAATAGTTCGTGCTTTGAGACTTTCCTGGGACAGCATTATTAGATTCCGATGCACCATTGCTGGTTTACTGTATCCCTTGTACCTTCAAATTAACGATGAAATACAGAAATTACATCGATAATGAATAAAAAAGCAAAATGTCGACTTATTTATTAGAGGAGAAACTCTTCTAATAGTTCGTGCTTTGAGCCTTTCTTGGGACAGCAGTATTAGATTCCGATGCACCATTCCAGGTTAACGGTATCCCTTGGCCCTTCAAATCAACGATGAAACACAGAAATTGCATCGATATTGAATACAAAAGGCAAATTGTCGACTTATTTATAAGAGGAGTAACTCATCTAGTAGTTCGTGCTTTGAGCCTTTCCTGGGACAGCAGTATTAGATTCCGATGCACCATTGTAGGTTTACTGTATCCCTTGGACCTTCAAATTAACGATGAAATACAGAAATTGCATCGATATTGTATACAAAAGGCAAATTGTCGACTTATTTATAAGAGGAGTAACTCTTCTAATAGTTCGTGTTTGAGCCTTTCCTGGGACAGCAGTATTAGATTTCGATGCACCATTGTAGGTTTACTGTATCCCATGGACCTTCAAATTAACGATGAAATACAGAAATTGCATCGATATTGAATACAAAAGGCAAAATGTCGACTTATTTATAAGAGGAGTAACTCTTCTAATAGTTCGTGTTTTGAGCCTTTCCTGGGACAGCAGTATTAGATTCCGATGCACCATTGCAGGTTTACTGTATCCCTTGGACCTTCCAATCAACGATGAAACACAGGAATTGCACCGATATTGAATACAAAAGGCAAAATGTTGACTTATTTACAAGAAGAGTATCTCTTCTAATAGTTCGTGCTTTGAGCCTTTCCTGGGACAGAAGTATTAGATTCCGATTCACCATTGCAGGTTTACTGTATCGCTTGGACCTTCAAATCAACGATGAAACACAGAAGTTGCATTGATATTGAATACAAAAGGCAAAATGTCGACTTACTTATAAGAGGAGTAACTCTTCCAATTGTTCGTGTTTTGAGCCTTTCCTGGGACAGAAGTATTAGATTCCGATGCACCATTGCAGATTTACTGTATCCCTTGGACCTTCAAATCAACGATGAAACACAGAAATTGCATCGATATTGATTACAAAAGGCAAAATGTCGACTTATTTACAAGAGGAGTAACTCTTCAAATAGTTCGTGCTTTGAGCCTTTCCTGGGATAGCAGTATTAGATTCCGATGCACCATTGCAGGTTTACTGTATCCCTTCGACCTTCAAATCAACGATGAAACACAGAAATTGCATCGATATTGAATACAAAATGCAAAATGTCGACTTATTTGTAAGAGGAGTAACTCTTCTAATAGTTCGTGCTTTGAGCCTTTCCTGGGACAGCAGTATTAGTTTCCGATGCACCATTGCAGGTTTACTGTACCCCTTGGACCTTCAAATCAACGATGAAGCACAGAAATTGCATCGATATTGAATACAAAAGGCAAAATGTCGACTTATTTACAAGAGGAGTAACTCTTCTAATAGTTCGTGCTTTGAGCCTTTCCTGGGACAGCAGTATTAGATTCCGATGCACCATTGCAGGTCTACTGTATCCCTTGGACCTTCAAATCAACGATGATACACAGAAATTTCATCGATATTGAATACAAATGGCAAAATGTCGACTTATTTATAAGAGGAGTAACTCTTCTAATAGTTCGTGCTTTGAGCCTTTCCTGGGACAGAAGTATTAGATACCGATGCACCATTGCAGATTTACTGTATCCCTTGGACCTTCAAATCAAAGATGAAACACAGAAATTGCATCGATATTGATTACAAAAGGCAAAATGTTGACTTATTTACACAAGGAGTAACTCTTCAAATAGTTCGGGCTTTGAGTCTTTCCTGGGACAGCAGTAATAGATCCTGATGCACCATTGCAGGTTTACTGTATCCCTTGGACCTTCAAATCAACGTAGAAACACAGAAATTGCATCGATATTGAATACAAAAGGCAAAACGTCGACTTATTTATAAGAGGAGGAACTCATCTAGTAGTTCGTGCTTTGAGCCTTTCCTGACACAGCAGTATTAGATTCCGATGCACGATTGCAGGTTTACTGTATCCCTTGGAACATCAAATCAACCATGAAACACAGAAATTGCATCGATAATGAATACAAAAAGCAAAATGTCGTCTTATTTATAAGAGGAGTAAATCTTCTAATAGTTCGTGGTTTGAGCCTTTCCTGGGACAGCATTATTAGATTCCGATGCACCATTGCTGGTTTACTGTATCCCTTGTACCTTCAAATTAACGATGAAATACAGAAATTACATCGATAATGAATAAAAAAGCAAAATGTCGACTTATTTATTAGAGGAGTAACTCTTCTAATAGTTCGTGCTTTGAGCCTTTCTTGGGACAGCAGTATTAGATTCCGATGCACCATTGCAGGTTAACGGTATCCCTTGGCCCTTCAAATCAACGATGAAACACAGAAATTGCATCGATATTGAATACAAAAGGCGAAATGTCGACTTAAATATAAGGGGAGTAACTCTTCTAATAGTTCGTGCTTTGAGCCTTTCCTGGGACAGAAGTATTAGATTCCGATGCACCATTGCAGTTTTACTGTATCTCTTGGACCTTCAAATCAACGATGAAAAACAGAAATTGCATCGATATTGATTACAAAAGGCAAAATGTCGACTTATTTACAAAAGGAGTAACTCTTCAAATAGTTCGTGTTTTGAGCCTTTCCTGGGACAGCAGTAATAGATTCTGATGCACCGTTGCAGGTTTACTGTTTCCCTTGGACCTTCAAATCAACGATGAAACACAGAAATTGCATCGATATTGAATACAAAAGGCAAAATGTCAACTTATTTATAAGAGGAGTAACTCATCTAGTAGTTCGTGCTTTGAGCCTTTCCTGGGACAGCAGTATTAGATTCCGATGCACCATTGTAGGTTTACTGTATCCCTTGGACCTTCAAATTAACGATGAAATACAGAAATTGCATCGATATTGTATACAAAAGGCAAAAAGTCGACTTATTTATAAGAGGAGTAACTCTTCTAATAGTTCGTGCTTTGAGCCTTTCCTGGGACAGCAGTATTAGATTTCGATGCACCATTGTAGGTTTACTGTATCCCTTGGACCTTCAAATTAACGATGAAATACAGAAATTGCATCGATATTGAATACAAAAGGCAAAATGTCGACTTATTTATAAGAGGAGTAACTCTTCTAATAGTTCGTGCTTTGAGCCTTTCCTGGGACAGCAGTATTAGATTCCGATGCACCATTGCAGGTTTACTGTATCCCTTGGACCTTCCAATCAACGATGAAACACAGGACTTGCACCGATATTGAATACAAAAGGCAAAATGTTGACTTATTTACAAGAAGAGTATCTCTTCTAATAGTTCGTGCTTTGAGCCTTTCCTGGGACAGAAGTATTAGATTCCGATGCACCATTGCAGGTTTACTGTATCGCTTGGACCTTCAAATCAACGATGAAACACAGAAGTTGCATCGATATTGAATACAAAAGGCAAAATGTCGACTTACTTATAAGAGGAGTAACTCTTCCAATAGTTCGTGTTTTGAGCCTTTCCTGGGACAGAAGTATTAGATTCCGATGCACCATTGCAGATTTACTGTATCCCTTGGACCTTCAAATCAACGATGAAACACAGAAATTGCATCGATATTGATTACAAAAGGCAAAATGTCGACTTATTTACAAGAGGAGTAACTCTTCAAATAGTTCGTGCTTTGAGCCTTTCCTGGGATAGCAGTATTAGATTCCGATGCACCATTGCAGGTTTACTGTATCCCTTCGACCTTCAAATCAACGATGAAACACAGAAATTGCATCGATATTGAATACAAAATGCAAAATGTCGACTTATTTGTAAGAGGAGTAACTCTTCTAATAGTTCGTGCTTTGAGCCTTTCCTGGGACAGCAGTATTAGTTTCCGATGCACCATTGCAGGTTTACTGTACCCCTTGGACCTTCAAATCAACGATGAAGCACAGAAATTGCATCGATATTGAATACAAAAGGCAAAATGTCGACTTATTTACAAGAGGAGTAACTCTTCTAATAGTTCGTGCTTTGAGCCTTTCCTGGGACAGCAGTATTAGACTCCGATGCACCATTGCAGGTCTACTGTATCCCTTGGACCTTCAAATCAACGATGAAACACAGAAATTTCATCGATATTGAATACAAATGGCAAAATGTCGACTTATTTATAAGAGGAGTAACTCTTCTAATAGTTCGTGCTTTGAGCCTTTCCTGGGACAGAAGTATTAGATACCGATGCACCATTGCAGATTTACTGTATCCCTTGGACCTTCAAATCAAAGATGAAACACAGAAATTGCATCGATATTGATTACAAAAGGCAAAATGTTGACTTATTTACACAAGGAGTAACTCTTCAAACAGTTCGGGCTTTGAGTCTTTCCTGGGACAGCAGTAATAGATCCTGATGCACCATTGCAGGTTTACTGTATCCCTTGGACCTTCAAATCAACGTAGAAACACAGAAATTGCATCGATATTGAATACAAAAGGCAAAACGTCGACTTATTTATAAGAGGAAGAACTCATCTAGTAGTTCGTGCTTTGAGCCTTTCCTGACACAGCAGTATTAGATTCCGATGCACCATTGCAGGTTTACTGTATCCCTTGGAACATCAAATCAACCATGAAACACAGAAATTGCATCGATAATGAATACAAAAAGCAAAATGTCGTCTTATTTATAAGAGGAGTAAATCTTCTAATAGTTCGTGCTTTGAGCCTTTCCTGGGACAGCATTATGAGATTCCGATGCACCATTGCTGGTTTACTGTATCCCTTGTACCTTCAAATTAACGATGAAATACAGAAATTACATCGATAATGAATAAAAAAGCAAAATGTCGACTTATTTATTAGAGGAGTAACTCTTCTAATAGTTCGTGCTTTGAGCCTTTCTTGGGACAGCAGTATTAGATTCCAATGCACCATTGCAGGTTAACGGTATCCCTTGGCCCTTCAAATCAACGATGAAACACAGAAATTGCATCGATATTGAATACAAAAGGCGAAATGTCGACTTAAATATAAGGGGAGTAACTCTTCTAATAGTTCGTGCTTTGAGCCTTTCCTGGGACAGAAGTATTAGATTCCGATGCACCATTGCAGTTTTACTGTATCTCTTGGACCTTCAAATCAACGATGAAAAACAGAAATTGCATCGATATTGATTACAAAAGGCAAAATGTCGACTTATTTACAAAAGGAGTAACTCTTCAAATAGTTCGTGATTTGAGCCTTTCCTGGGACAGCAGTAATAGATTCTGATGCACCATTGCAGGTTTACTGTTTCCCTTGGACCTTCAAATCAACGATGAAACACAGAAATTGCATCGATATTGAATACAAAAGGCAAAATGTCGACTTATTTATAAGAGGAGTAACTCATCTAGTAGTTCGTGCTTTGAGCCTTTCCTGGGACAGCAGTATTAGATTCCGATGCACCATTGTAGGTTTACTGTATCCCTTGGACCTTCAAATTAACGATGAAATACAGAAATTGCATCGATATTGTATACAAAAGGCAAAAATTCGACTTATTTATAAGAGGAGTAACTCTTCTAATAGTTCGTGCTTTGAGCCTTTCCTGGGACAGCAGTATTAGATTTCGATGCACCATTGTAGGTTTACTGTATCCCTTGGACCTTCAAATTAACGATGAAATACAGAAATTGCATCGATATTGAATACAAAAGGCACAATGTCGGCTTATTTATAAGAGGAGTAACTCTTCTAATAGTTCGTGCTATGAGCCTTTCCTGGGACAGCAGTATTAGATTCCGATGCACCATTGCAGGTTTACTGTATCCCTTGGACCTTCCAAACAACGATGAAACACAGGAATTGCATCGATATTGAATACAAAAGGCAAAACGTCGACTTATTTACAAGAGGAGGAACTCATCTAGTAGTTCGTGCTTTGAGCCTTTCCTGACACAGCAGTATTAGATTCCGATGCACCATTGCAGGTTTACTGTATCCCTTGGAACATCAAATCAACCATGAAACACAGAAATTGCATCGATATTGAATACAAAAAGCAAAATGTCGTCTTATTTATAAGAGGAGTAAATCTTCTAATAGTTCGTGCTTTGAGACTTTCCTGGGACAGCATTATTAGATTCCGATGCACCATTGCTGGTTTACTGTATCCCTTGTACCTTCAAATTAACGATGAAATACAGAAATTACATCGATAATGAATAAAAAAGCAAAATGTCGACTTATTTATTAGAGGAGAAACTCTTCTAATAGTTCGTGCTTTGAGCCTTTCTTGGGACAGCAGTATTAGATTCCGATGCACCATTGCAGGTTAACGGTATCCCTTGGCCCTTCAAATCAACGATGAAACACAGAAATTGCATCGATATTGAATACAAAAGGCAAATTGTCGACTTATTTATAAGAGGAGTAACTCATCTAGTAGTTCGTGCTTTGAGCCTTTCCTGGGACAGCAGTATTAGATTCCGATGCACCATTGTAGGTTTACTGTATCCCTTGGACCTTCAAATTAACGATGAAATACAGAAATTGCATCGATATTGTATACAAAAGGCAAATTGTCGACTTATTTATAAGAGGAGTAACTCTTCTAATAGTTCGTGTTTGAGCCTTTCCTGGGACAGCAGTATTAGATTTCGATGCACCATTGTAGGTTTACTGTATCCCATGGACCTTCAAATTAACGATGAAATACAGAAATTGCATCGATATTGAATACAAAAGGCAAAATGTCGACTTATTTATAAGAGGAGTAACTCTTCTAATAGTTCGTGCTTTGAGCCTTTCCTGGGACAGCAGTATTAGATTCCGATGCACCATTGCAGGTTTACTGTATCCCTTGGACCTTCCAATCAACGATGAAACACAGGAATTGCACCGATATTGAATACAAAAGGCAAAATGTTGACTTATTTACAAGAAGAGTATCTCTTCTAATAGTTCGTGCTTTGAGCCTTTCCTGGGACAGAAGTATTAGATTCCGATTCACCATTGCAGGTTTACTGTATCGCTTGGACCTTCAAATCAACGATGAAACACAGAAGTTGCATCGATATTGAATACAAAAGGCAAAATGTCGACTTACTTATAAGAGGAGTAACTCTTCCAATAGTTCGTGTTTTGAGCCTTTCCTGGGACAGAAGTATTAGATTCCGATGCACCATTGCAGATTTACTGTATCCCTTGGACCTTCAAATCAACGATGAAACACAGAAATTGCATCGATATTGATTACAAAAGGCAAAATGTCGACTTATTTACAAGAGGAGTAACTCTTCAAATAGTTCGTGCTTTGAGCCTTTCCTGGGATAGCAGTATTAGATTCCGATGCACCATTGCAGGTTTACTGTATCCCTTCGACCTTCAAATCAACGATGAAACACAGAAATTGCATCGATATTGAATACAAAATGCAAAATGTCGACTTATTTGTAAGAGGAGTAACTCTTCTAATAGTTCGTGCTTTGAGCCTTTCCTGGGACAGCAGTATTAGTTTCCGATGCCCCATTGCAGGTTTACTGTACCCCTTGGACCTTCAAATCAACGATGAAGCACAGAAATTGCATCGATATTGAATACAAAAGGCAAAATGTCGACTTATTTACAAGAGGAGTAACTCTTCTAATAGTTCGTGCTTTGAGCCTTTCCTGGGACAGCAGTATTAGATTCCGATGCACCATTGCAGGTCTACTGTATCCCTTGGACCTTCAAATCAACGATGATACACAGAAAATTCATCGATATTGAATACAAATGGCAAAATGTCGACTTATTTATAAGAGGAGTAACTCTTCTAATAGTTCGTGCTTTGAGCCTTTCCTGGGACAGAAGTATTAGATACCGATGCACCATTGCAGATTTACTGTATCCCTTGGACCTTCAAATCAAAGATGAAACACAGAAATTGCATCGATATTAATTACAAAAGGCAAAATGTTGACTTATTTACACAAGGAGTAACTCTTCAAATAGTTCGGGCTTTGAGTCTTTCCTGGGACAGCAGTAATAGATCCTGATGCACCATTGCAGGTTTACTGTATCCCTTGGACCTTCAAATCAACGTAGAAACACAGAAATTGCATCGATATTGAATACAAAAGGCAAAACGTCGACTTATTTATAAGAGGAGGAACTCATCTAGTAGTTCGTGCTTTGAGCCTTTCCTGACACAGCAGTATTAGATTCCGATGCACGATTGCAGGTTTACTGTATCCCTTGGAACATCAAATCAACCATGAAACACAGAAATTGCATCGATAATGAATACAAAAAGCAAAATGTCGTCTTATTTATAAGAGGAGTAAATCTTCTAATAGTTCGTGCTTTGAGCCTTTCCTGGGACAGCATTATTAGATTCCGATGCACCATTGCTGGTTTACTGTATCCCTTGTACCTTCAAATTAACGATGAAATACAGAAATTACATCGATAATGAATAAAAAAGCAAAATGTCGACTTATTTATTAGAGGAGTAACTCTTCTAATAGTTCGTGCTTTGAGCCATTCTTGGGACAGCAGTATTAGATTCCGATGCACCATTGCAGGTTAACGGTATCCCTTGGCCCTTCAAATCAACGATGAAACACAGAAATTGCATCGATATTGAATACAAAAGGCGAAATGTCGACTTAAATATAAGGGGAGTAACTCTTCTAATAGTTCGTGCTTTGAGCCTTTCCTGGGACAGAAGTATTAGATTCCGATGCACCATTGCAGTTTTACTGTATCTCTTGGACCTTCAAATCAACGATGAAAAACAGAAATTGCATCGATATTGATTACAAAAGGCAAAATGTCGACTTATTTACAAAAGGAGTAACTCTTCAAATAGTTCGTGTTTTGAGCCTTTCCTGGGACAGCAGTAATAGATTCTGATGCACCATTGCAGGTTTACTGTTTCCCTTGGACCTTCAAATCAACGATGAAACACAGAAATTGCATCGATATTGAATACAAAAGGCAAAACGTCAACTTATTTATAAGAGGAGTAACTCATCTAGTAGTTCGTGCTTTGAGCCTTTCCTGGGACAGCAGTATTAGATTCCGATGCACCATTGTAGGTTTACTGTATCCCTTGGACCTTCAAATTAACGATGAAATACAGAAATTGCATCGATATTGTATACAAAAGGCAAAAAGTCGACTTATTTATAAGAGGAGTAACTCTTCTAATAGTTCGTGCTTTGAGCCTTTCCTGGGACAGCAGTATTAGATTTCGATGCACCATTGTAGGTTTACTGTATCCCTTGGACCTTCAAATTAACGATGAAATACAGAAATTGCATCGATATTGAATACAAAAGGCACAATGTCGACTTATTTATAAGAGGAGTAACTCTTCTAATAGTTCGTGCTTTGAGCCTTTCCTGGGACAGCAGTATTAGATTCCGATGCACCATTGCAGGTTTACTGTATCCCTTGGACCTTCCAAACAACGATGAAACACAGGAATTGCATCGATATTGAATACAAAAGGCAAAATGTTGACTTATTTACAAGAGGAGTATCTCTTCTAATAGTTCGTGCTTTGAGCCTTTCCTGGGACAGGAGTATTAGATTCCGATGCACCATTGCAGGTTTACTGTATCCATTGGACCTTCAAATCAACGTTGAAACACAGAGGTTCCATCGAAATTGAATACAAAAGGCAAAATGTCGACTTACTTATAAGAGGAGTAACTCTTCTAATAGTTCGTGTTTGAGCCTTTCCTGGGACAGAAGTATTAGATTCCGATGCACCATTGCAGGTTTACTGTATCCCTTAGATGTTCAAATCAACGATGAAACATAGAAATTGCATCGATATTGAATACAAATGGCAAAATGTCGACTTATTTATAAGTGGAGTAACTCTTCTAATAGTTCGTGCTTTGAGCCTTTCCTGGGACAGAAGTATTAGATTCCGATGCACCATTGCAGATTTACTGTATCCCTTGGACCTTCAAATCAACGATGAAACACAGAAATTGCATCGATGTTGATTACAAAAGGCAAAATGTTGACTTATTTACAAAAGGAGTAACTCTTCAAATAGTTCGTGCTTTGAGCTTTTCCTGGGACAGCAGTAATAGATCCTGATGCACCATTGCAGGTTTACTGTATCTCTTGGACCTTCAAATCAACGGAGAAACACAGAAATTGCATCGATATTGAATACAAAAGGCAAAATGTCGACTTATTTATAAGAGGAGTAACTCATCTAGTAGTTCGTGCTTTGAGCCTTTCCTGGGACAGCAGTATTAGATTCCGATGCACCATTGCAGGTTTACCGTATCCCTTGTAACATCAAATCAACGATGAAACACAGAAATTGCATAGATATTGAATACAAAATGCAAAATGTCGACATATTTATAAGAGGAGTAACTCTTCTAATAGTTCGTGCTTCGAGCCTTTCCTGGGACAGCAGTATTAGATTCCGATGCACCATTGCAGGTTTACTGTATCCCTTGGACCTTTAAATCAACGATGAAACACAGAAATTGCATCGATATTAAATACAAAAGGCAAAATTTCGACTTATTTACAAGAGGATGAACTCTTCAAATAGTTCGTGCTTTGAGCCTTCCCTGGGACAGCAGTATTAGATTCAGATGCACCATTGAAGGATTACTGTATCCCTTGTACCTTCAAAACAACGATGAAAGACAGAAATTGCATCGATATTGAATACAAAAGGCAAAATGTCGACTTATTTATAAGAGGAGTAACTCTTCTAATAGTTCGTGCTTTGAGCCTTTCCTGGGACAGCAGTATTAGATCCCGATGCACCATTGCAGATTTACTGTATCCCTTGGATCTTCAAATCAACGATGAAACACAGAAATTGCATCGATTTTGAATACAAAAGGCAAAATGTCGACTTATTTACAAGAGGAGTAACTCATCAAACAGTTCGTGCTTTGAGCCTTTCCTGCGACAGCAGTATTAGATTCCGATGCACCATTGCAGGTTTACTGTATCCCTTGGACCTTCAGATCAACGATGAAACACAGAAATTTCATCGATATTGAATACAAAATGCAAAATGTCGACTTATTTATAAGAGGAATAACTCTTCTAATAGTTCGTGCTTTGAGCCTTTCCTGGGATAGAAGTATTAGATTCCGATGCACCATTGCAGATTTACTGTATCCCTTGGACGTTCAAATCAACGATGAAACACAGAAAGTGCATCGATATTGATTACAAAATGCAAAATGTCGACTTAGTTACAAGAGGAGTAACTCTTCGATTTATTCGTGCTTTGAGCCTTTCCTGGGACAGCAGTAATAGATTCCGATGGACCATTGCATGTTTACTGTATCCCTTGGACCTTCAAATCAACGATGAAACACAGAAATTGCATCGATATTGAAAACAAAAGGCAAAATGTCGACTTATTTATAAGAGGGGTAACTCTTCTAGTAGTTCGTGCTTTGAGCCTTTCCTGGGACAGCAGTATTAGATTCCGATGCACCATTGCAGGTTTACTGTATCGCTTGGACCATCAAATCAACGATGAAACATAGAAATTGCGTCGATATTGAATACAAAAGGCAAAATGTCGACTTATTTATAAGAGGGGTAACTCTTCTAGTAGTTCGTGCTTTGAGCCTTTCCTGGGACAGCAGTATTAGATTCCGATGCACCATTGCAGGTTTACTGTATCGCTTGGACCATCAAATCAACGATGAAACATAGAAATTGCATCGATATTGAATACAAAAAGCAAAATGTTGACTTATTTATAAGAGGGGTAGCTCTTCTAATAGTTCGTGATTTGAGCCTTTCCTGGGACAGCAGTATTAGATTCCGATGCACCATTGCAGGATTACTGTATCCCTCGGACCTTTAAATCAACGATGGAACACAGAAATTGCATCGATATTGAATACAAAAGGCAAAATGGCGACTTATTAATATGAGTAGTAACTCTTTCAATAGTTCGTGCTTTGTGCATTTCCTGGGACAGCAGTATCAGATTCCGATGCACCCTTTCAGGTTTACTGTATCCCTTGGACCTTCAAATCAGCGATGAAACACAGAACTTGCATCGATATTGAATACAAAAGGCAAAATGTCGACTTATTTACAAGAGGAGTAACTCTTCTAATAGTTCGTGCTTTGAGTCTCTCCTGGGACAGGAGTATTAGATTCCAATGCACCATTGCAGGTTTACTGTATCCATTGGACCTTCAAATCAACGATGAAACACAGAAATTGCATTGATATTGAATAGAAAAGGCAAAATGTCGACTTATTTACAAGAGGAGTAACTCTTCTAATAGTTCGTGTTTGATCCTTTCCTGGGACAGCAGTATTAGCTTCCGATGCACCATTGCAGGTTTACTGTAGCCCTTGGACCTTCAAATCAACGATGAAACACAGCAATTGCATTGATATTGAATAGAAAAGGCAAAATGTTGACTTATTTACAAGAGGAGTAACTCTTCTAATAGTTCGTGCTCTGAGCCTTTCCTGGGACAGGAGTATTAGATTCCGATGCACCAATGCAGGTTTACTGTATCCATTGCACCTTCAAATCAACGATGAAACACAGAAATTGCATCGATATTGAATACAAAATGCAAAATGTCGACTTAATTATAAGAGGAGTAACTCTTCTAATAGATCGTGTTTTGAGCCTTTCCTGGGACAGCAGTATTAGATTCCGATGCACCATTTCAGGTTAACTGTACCCCTTGGACCTTCAAATCAACGATGAAACACAGAAATTGCATCGATATTGAATACAAAAGGCAAAATGTCGACTTATTTACAAGAGGAATAACTCTTCTAATAGTTCGTGCTTTGAGCCTTTCCTGGGAGAGCAGTATTAGATTCCGATGCACCATTGCAGGTTTACTGTATCGCTTGGACCTTCAAATCAACGATGAAAGACAGAAATTGCATCGATAATGAATACAAAAGCAAAATGTCGCCTTATTTATAGTAGGAGTAACTCTTCTAATAGTTCGTGCTTTGAGCCTTTCCTGGGACAGCAGTATTAGATCCCGATGCACCATTGCAGATTTACTATATCCCTTGGATCTTCAAATGAACGATGAAACACAGAAATTGCATCGATATTGAATACAAAAGGCAAAATGTCGACTTATTTACAAGAGGAGTAACTCTTCAAATAGTTCGTGCTTTGAGCCTTTCCTGCGACAGCAGTATTAGATTCCGATGCACCATTGCAGGTTTACTGCATCCCTTGGACATTCAAATCAACGATGAAACACAGAAATTTCATCGATATTGAATACAAAAGGCAAAATGTCGACTTATTAAAAGTGGAATAACTCTTCTAATAGTTCGTGATTTGAGCCTTTACTGGGACAGAAGTATTAGATTCCGATGCACCATTGCAGACTTACTGTATCCCTTGGACCTTCAAATCAACGATGAAACACAGAAATTGCATCGATATTGATTACAAAAGGCAAAATGTTGACTTATTTACAAAAGGAGTAACTCTTCAAATAGTTCGTGCTTTGAGCTTTTCCTGGGACAGCAGTAATAGATCCAGATGCACCATTGCAGGTTTACTGTATCCCTTGGACCTTCAAGTCAACGTAGAAACACAGAAATTGCATCGATATTGAATGCAAAAGGCAAAATGTCGACTTATTTATAAGAGGAGTAACTCATCTAGTAGTTCGTGCTTTGAGCCTTTCCTGGGACAGCAGTATTAGATTCCGATGCACCATTGCAGGTTTACTGTATCCCTTGGACCTTCAAATCAACAATGAAACACAGAAATTGCATCGATATTGATTACAAAAGGCAAAATGTCGACTTATTTACAAGAGGAGTAACTCTTCAAATAGTTCGTGCTTTGAGCCTTTCCTGGGATAGCAGTATTAGATTCCGATGCACCATTGCAGGTTTACTGTATCGCTTCGACGTTCAAATCAACGATGAAACACAGAAATTGCCTCGATATTGAATACAAAAGGCAAAATGTCGACTTATTTATAAGAGGAGTAACTCTTCCAATAGTTCGTGTTTTGAGCCTTTCCTGGGACAGCAGTATTAGATTCCGATGCACCATTGCAGGTTAACTGTACCCCTTGGACCTTCAAATCAACGATGAAGCACAGAAATTGCATCGATTCTGAATACAATAGGCAAAATATCGACTTAATTACAAGAGGAGTAACTCTTCAAATAGTTCGTGCTTTGAGCCTTTCCTGGGACAGCAGTATTAGATTCCGATGCACCATTGCAGGTTTACTGTATCCCTTAGACCTTCAAATCAACGATGAAACATAGAAATTGCATCGATATTGAATACAAATGGCAAAATGTCGACTTATTTATAAGTGGAGTAACTCTTCTAATAGTTCGTGCTTTGAGCCTTTCCTGGGACAGAAGTATTAGATTCCGATGCACCATTGCAGATTTACTGTATCCCTTGGACCTTCAAATCAACGATGAAACACAGAAATTGCATCGATATTGATTACAAAAGGAAAAATGTTGACTTATTTACATAAGGAGTAACTCTTCAAATAGTTCGTGCTTTGAGCTTTTCCTGGGACAGCAGTAATAGATCCTGATGCACCATTGCAGGTTTACTGTATCCCTTGGACCTTCAAATCAACGTAGAAACACAGATATTGCATCGATATTGAATACAAAATGCAAAATGTCGACTTATTTATAAGAGGAGTAACTCATCTAGTAGTTCGTGCTTTGAGCCTTTCCTGGGACAGCAGTATTAGATTCCGATGCACCATTGCAGGTTTACTGTATCCCTTGTAACATCAAATCAACGATGAAACACAGAAATTGCATAGATATTGAATACAAAATGCAAAATGTCGACTTATTTATAAGAGGAGTAACTCTTCTAATAGTTCGTGCTTTGAGCCTTTCCTGGGACAGCAGTATTAGATTCCGATGCACCAATGCAGGTTTACTGTGTCCCTTGGACCATTAAATCAACGATGAAACACAGAAATTGCATTGATATTAAATACAAAAGGCAAAATTTCGACTTATTTACAAGAGGATGAACTCTTCAAATAGTTCGTGCTTTGAGCCTTCCCTGGGACAGCAGTATTAGATTCAGATGCACCATTGAAGGATTACTGTATCCCTTGTACCTTCAAAACAACGATGAAAGACAGAAATTGCATCGATATTGAATACAAAAGGCAAAATGTCGACTTATTTATAAGAGGAGTAACTCTTCTAATAGTTCGTGCTTTGAGCCTTTCCTGGGACAGCAGTATTAGATCCCGATGCACCATTGCAGATTTCCTGTATCCCTTGGATCTTCAAATCAACGATGAAACACAGAAATAGCATCGATTTTGAATACAAAAGGCAAAATGTCGACTTATTTACAATAGGAGTAACTCATCAAATAGTTCGTGCTTTGAGCCTTTCCTGCGACAGCAGTATTAGATTCCGATGCACCATTGCAGGTTTACTGTATCCCTTGGACCTTCAGATCAACGATGAAACACAGAAATTGCATCGATATTGAAAACAAAAGGCAAAATGTCGACTTATTTATAAGAGGGGTAACTCTTCTAGTAGTTCGTGCTTTGAGCCTTTCCTGGGACAGCAGTATTAGATTCCGATGCACCATTGCAGGTTTACTGTATCGCTTGGACCATCAAATCAACGATGAAACATAGAAATTGCGTCGATATTGAATACAAAAGGCAAAATGTCGACTTATTTATAAGAGGGGTAACTCTTCTAGTAGTTCGTGCTTTGAGCCTTTCCTGGGACAGCAGTATTAGATTCCGATGCACCATTGCAGGTTTACTGTATCGCTTGGACCATCAAATCAACGATGAAACATAGAAATTGCATCGATATTGAATACAAAAAGCAAAATGTCGACTTATTTATAAGAGGGGTAGCTCTTCTAATAGTTCGTGATTTGAGCCTTTCCTGGGACAGCAGTATTAGATTCCGATGCACCATTGCAGGATTACTGTATCCCTCGGACCTTTAAATCAACGATGGAACACAGAAATTGCATCGATATTGAATACAAAAGGCAAAATGGCGACTTATTAATATGAGTAGTAACTCTTTCAATAGTTCGTGCTTTGTGCATTTCCTGGGACAGCAGTATCAGATTCCGATGCACCCTTTCAGGTTTACTGTATCCCTTGGACCTTCAAATCAGCGATGAAACACAGAACTTGCATCGATATTGAATACAAAAGGCAAAATGTCGACTTATTTACAAGAGGAGTAACTCTTCTAATAGTTCGTGCTTTGAGTCTCTCCTGGGACAGGAGTATTAGATTCCAATGCACCATTGCAGGTTTACTGTATCCATTGGACCTTCAAATCAACGATGAAACACAGAAATTGCATTGATATTGAATAGAAAAGGCAAAATGTCGACTTATTTACAAGAGGAGTAACTCTTCTAATAGTTCGTGTTTGATCCTTTCCTGGGACAGCAGTATTAGCTTCCGATGCACCATTGCAGGTTTACTGTAGCCCTTGGACCTTCAAATCAACGATGAAACACAGCAATTGCATTGATATTGAATAGAAAAGGCAAAATGTTGACTTATTTACAAGAGGAGTAACTCTTCTAATAGTTCGTGCTCTGAGCCTTTCCTGGGACAGGAGTATTAGATTCCGATGCACCAATGCAGGTTTACTGTATCCATTGCACCTTCAAATCAACGATGAAACACAGAAATTGCATCGATATTGAATACAAAATGCAAAATGTCGACTTAATTATAAGAGGAGTAACTCTTCTAATAGTTCGTGTTTTGAGCCTTTCCTGGGACAGCAGTATTAGATTCCGATGCACCATTTCAGGTTAACTGTACCCCTTGGACCTTCAAATCAACGATGAAACACAGAAATTGCATCGATATTGAATACAAAAGGCAAAATGTCGACTTATTTACAAGAGGAATAACTCTTCTAATAGTTCGTGCTTTGAGCCTTTCCTGGGAGAGCAGTATTAGATTCCGATGCACCATTGCAGGTTTACTGTATCGCTTGGACCTTCAAATCAACGATGAAAGACAGAAATTGCATCGATAATGAATACAAAAGCAAAATGTCGCCTTATTTATAGTAGGAGTAACTCTTCTAATAGTTCGTGCTTTGAGCCTTTCCTGGGACAGCAGTATTAGATCCCGATGCACCATTGCAGATTTACTATATCCCTTGGATCTTCAAATGAACGATGAAACACAGAAATTGCATCGATATTGAATACAAAAGGCAAAATGTCGACTTATTTACAAGAGGAGTAACTCTTCAAATAGTTCGTGCTTTGAGCCTTTCCTGCGACAGCAGTATTAGATTCCGATGCACCATTGCAGGTTTACTGCATCCCTTGGACATTCAAATCAACGATGAAACACAGAAATTTCATCGATATTGAATACAAAAGGCAAAATGTCGACTTATTAAAAGTGGAATAACTCTTCTAATAGTTCGTGATTTGAGCCTTTACTGGGACAGAAGTATTAGATTCCGATGCACCATTGCAGACTTACTGTATCCCTTGGACCTTCAAATCAACGATGAAACACAGAAATTGCATCGATATTGATTACAAAAGGCAAAATGTTGACTTATTTACAAAAGGAGTAACTCTTCAAATAGTTCGTGCTTTGAGCTTTTCCTGGGACAGCAGTAATAGATCCAGATGCACCATTGCAGGTTTACTGTATCCCTTGGACCTTCAAGTCAACGTAGAAACACAGAAATTGCATCGATATTGAATGCAAAAGGCAAAATGTCGACTTATTTATAAGAGGAGTAACTCATCTAGTAGTTCGTGCTTTGAGCCTTTCCTGGGACAGCAGTATTAGATTCCGATGCACCATTGCAGGTTTACTGTATCCCTTGGACCTTCAAATCAACAATGAAACACAGAAATTGCATCGATATTGATTACAAAAGGCAAAATGTCGACTTATTTACAAGAGGAGTAACTCTTCAAATAGTTCGTGCTTTGAGCCTTTCCTGGGATAGAAGTATTAGATTCCGATCCACCATTGCAGGTTTACTGTATCGCTTCGACGTTCAAATCAACGATGAAACACAGAAATTGCCTCGATATTGAATACAAAAGGCAAAATGTCGACTTATTTATAAGAGGAGTAACTCTTCCAATAGTTCGCGTTTTGAGCCTTTCCTGGGACAGCAGTATTAGATTCCGATGCACCATTGCAGGTTAACTGTACCCCTTGGACCTTCAAATCAACGATGAAGCACAGAAATTGCATCGATTCTGAATACAATAGGCAAAATATCGACTTAATTACAAGAGGAGTAACTCTTCAAATAGTTCGTGCTTTGAGCCTTTCCTGGGACAGCAGTATTAGATTCCGATGCACCATTGCAGGTTTACTGTATCCCTTAGACCTTCTAATCAACGATGAAACATAGAAATTGCATCGATATTGAATACAAATGGCAAAATGTCGACTTATTTATAAGTGGAGTAACTCTTCTAATAGTTCGTGCTTTGAGCCTTTCCTGGGACAGAAGTATTAGATTCCGATGCACCATTGCAGATTTACTGTATCCCTTGGACCTTCAAATCAACGATGAAACACAGAAATTGCATCGATATTGATTACAAAAGGAAAAATGTTGACTTATTTACATAAGGAGTAACTCTTCAAATAGTTCGTGCTTTGAGCTTTTCCGGGGACAGCAGTAATAGATCCTGATGCACCATTGCAGGTTTACTGTATCCCTTGGACCTTCAAATCAACGTAGAAACACAGATATTGCATCGATATTGAATACAAAATGCAAAATGTCGACTTATTTATAAGAGGAGTAACTCATCTAGTAGTTCGTGCTTTGAGCCTTTCCTGGGACAGCAGTATTAGATTCCGATGCACCATTGCAGGTTTACTGTATCCCTTGTAACATCAAATCAACGATGAAACACAGAAATTGCATAGATATTGAATACAAAATGCAAAATGTCGACTTATTTATAAGAGGAGTAACTCTTCTAATAGTTCGTGCTTTGAGCCTTTCCTGGGACAGCAGTATTAGATTCCGATGCACCAATGCAGGTTTACTGTGTCCCTTGGACCATTAAATCAACGATGAAACACAGAAATTGCATTGATATTAAATACAAAAGGCAAAATTTCGACTTATTTACAAGAGGATGAACTCTTCAAATAGTTCGTGCTTTGAGCCTTCCCTGGGACAGCAGTATTAGATTCAGATGCACCATTGAAGGATTACTGTATCCCTTGTACCTTCAAAACAACGATGAAAGACAGAAATTGCATCGATATTGAATACAAAAGGCAAAATGTCGACTTATTTATAAGAGGAGTAACTCTTCTAATAGTTCGTGCTTTGAGCCTTTCCTGGGACAGCAGTATTAGATCCCGATGCACCATTGCAGATTTCCTGTATCCCTTGGATCTTCAAATCAACGATGAAACACAGAAATAGCATCGATTTTGAATACAAAAGGCAAAATGTCGACTTATTTACAATAGGAGTAACTCATCAAATAGTTCGTGCTTTGAGCCTTTCCTGCGACAGCAGTATTAGATTCCGATGCACCATTGCAGGTTTACTGTATCCCTTGGACCTTCAGATCAACGATGAAACACAGAAATTTCATCGATATTGAATACAAAATGCAAAATGTCGACTTATTTATAAGAGGAATAACTCTTCTAATAGTTCGTGCTTTGAGCCTTTCCTGGGATAGAAGTATTAGATTCAGATGCACCATTGCAGATTTACTGTATCCCTTGGACGTTCAAATCAACGACGAAACACAGAAAGTGCATCGATATTGATTACAAAATGCAAAATGTCGACTTAGTTACAAGAGGAGTAACTCTTCGAATTATTCGTGCTTTGAGCCTTTCCTGGGACAGCAGTAATAGATTCCGATGCACCATTGCATGTTTACTGTATCCCTTGGACCTTCAAATCAACGATGAAACACAGAAATTGCATCGATATTGAATACAAAAGGCAAAATGTCGACTTATTTATAAGAGGGGTAACTCTTCTAGTAGTTCGTGCTTTGAGCCTTTCCTGGGACAGCAGTATTAGATTCCGATGCACCATTGCAGGTTTACTGTATCGCTTGGACCATCAAATCTACGATGAAACATAGAAATTGCATCGATATTGAATACAAAAGGCAAAATGTCGACTTATTTATAAGAGGGGTAACTCTTCTAGTAGTTCGTGCTTTGAGCCTTTCCTGGGACAGCAGTATTAGATTCCGATGCACCATTGCAGGTTTACTGTATCGCTTGGACCATAAAATCAACGATGAAACATAGAAATTGCATCGATATTGAATACAAAAAGCAAAATGTCGACTTATTTATAAGAGGGGTAGCTCTTCTAATAGTTCGTGATTTGAGCCTTTCCTGGGACAGCAGTATTAGATTCCGATGCACCATTGCAGGATTACTGTATCCCTCGGACCTTTAAATCAACGATGGAACACAGAAATTGCATCGATATTGAAAACAAAAGGCAAAATGGCGACTTATTAATATGAGTAGTAACTCTTTCAATAGTTCGTGCTTTGTGCCTTTCCTGGGACAGCAGTATCAGATTCCGATGCACCCTTTCAGGTTTACTGTATCCCTTGGACCTTCAAATCAACGATGAAACACAGAACTTGCATCGATATTGAATACAAAATGCAAAATGTCGACTTATTTACAAGAGGAGTAACACTTCTAATAGTTCGTGCTTTGAGTCTCTCCTGGGACAGGAGTATTAGATTCCAATGCACCATTGCAGGTTTACTGTATCCATTGGACCTTCAAATCAACGATGAAACACAGAAATTGCATCGATATTGAATACAAAAGGCAAAATGTCGACTTATTTACAAGAGGAGTAACTCTTCTAATAGTTCGTGTTTGATCCTTTCCTGGGACAGCAGTATTAGCTTCCGATGCACCATTGCAGGTTTACTGTAGCCCTTGGACCTTCAAATCAACGATGAAACACAGCAATTGCATTGATATTGAATAGAAAAGGCAAAATGTTGACTTATTTACAAGAGGAGTAACTCTTCTAATAGTTCGTGCTCTGAGCCTTTCCTGGGACAGGAGTATTAGATTCCGATGCACCAATGCAGGATTACTGTATCCATTGCACCTTCAAATCAACGATGAAACACAGAAATTGCATCGATATTGAATACAAAATGCAAAATGTCGACTTAATTATAAGAGGAGTAACTCTTCTAATGGTTCGTGCTTTGAGCCTTTCCTGGGACAGCAGTATTTGATTCCGATGCACCATTTCAGGTTAACTGTACCCCTTGGACCTTCAAATCAACGATGAAACACAGAAATTGCATCGATATTGAATACAAAAGGCAAAATGTCGACTTATTTATAAGAGGAGGAACTCATCTAGTAGTTCGTGCTTTGAGCCTTTCCTGACACAGCAGTATTAGATTCCGATGCACCATTGCAGGTTTACTGTATCCCTTGGAACATCAAATCAACCATGAAACACAGAAATTGCATCGATATTGAATACAAAAAGCAAAATGTCGTCTTATTTATAAGAGGAGTAAATCTTCTAATAGTTCGTGCTTTGAGCCTTTCCTGGGACAGCATTATTAGATTCCGATGCACCATTGCTGGTTTACTGTATCCCTTGTACCTTCAAATTAACGATGAAATACAGAAATTACATCGATAATGAAGAAAAAAGCAAAATGTCGTCTTATTTATTAGAGGAGTAACTCTTCTAATAGTTCGTGCTTTGAGCCTTTCTTGGGACAGCAGTATTAGATTCCGATGCACCATTGCAGGTTAACGATATCCCTTGGCCCTTCAAATCAACGATGAAACACAGAAATTGCATCGATATTGAATACAAAAGGCGAAATGTCGACTTAAATATAAGGGGAGTAACTCTTCTAATAGTTCGTGCTTTGAGCCTTTCCTGGGACAGAAGTATTAGATTCCGATGCACCATTGCAGTTTTACTGTATCTCTTGGACCTTCAAATCAACGATGAAAAACAGAAATTGCATCGATATTGATTACAAAAGGCAAAATGTCGACTTATTTACAAAAGGAGTAACTCTTCAAATAGTTCGTGTTTTGAGCCTTTCCTGGGACAGCAGTAATAGATTCTGATGCACCATTGCAGGTTAACTGTTTCCCTTGGACCTTCAAATCAACGATGAAACACAGATATTGCATCGATATTGTATACAAAAGGCAAAATGTCGACTTATTTATAACAGGAGTAACTCATCTAGTAGTTCGTGCTTTGAGCCTTTCCTGGGACAGCAGTATTAGATTCCGATGCACCATTGTAGGTTTACTGTATCCCTTGGACCTTCAAATTAACGATGAAATACAGAAATTGCATCGATATTGTATACAAAAGGCAAAATGTCGACTTATTTATAAGAGGAGTAACTCTTCTAATAGTTCGTGCTTTGAGCCTTTCCTGGGACAGCAGTATTAGATTTCGATGCACCATTGTAGGTTTACTGTATCCCTTGGACCTTCAAATTAACGATGAAATACAGAAATTGCATCGATATTGAATACAAAATGCAAAATGTCGACTTATTTATAAGAGGAGTAACTCTTCTAATAGTTCGTGCTCTGAGCCTTTCCTGGGACAGGAGTATTAGATTCCGATGCACCAATGCAGGTTTACTGTATCCATTGCACCTTCAAATCAACGATGAAACACAGAAATTGCATCGATATTGAATACAAAAGCAAAATGTCGCCTTATTTATAGTAGGAGTAACTCTTCTAATAGTTCGTGCTCTGAGCCTTTCCTGGGACAGGAGTATTAGATTCCGATGCACCAATGCAGGTTTACTGTATCCATTGCACCTTCAAATCAACGTAGAAACACAGAAATTGCATCGATATTGAATACAAAAGGCAAAACGTCGACTTATTTATAAGAGGAGGAACTCATCTAGTAGTTCGTGCTTTGAGCCTTTCCTGACACAGCAGTATTAGATTCCGATGCACCATTGCAGGTTTACTGTATCCCTTGGAACATCAAATCAACCATGAAACACAGAAATTGCATCGATATTGAATACAAAAAGCAAAATGTCGTCTTATTTATAAGAGGAGTAAATCTTCTAATAGTTCGAGCTTTGAGACTTTCCTGGGACAGCATTATTAGATTCCGATGCACCATTGCTGGTTTACTGTATCCCTTGTACCTTCAAATTAACGATGAAATACAGAAATTATATCGATAATGAATAAAAAAGCAAAATGTCGACTTATTTATTAGAGGAGAAACTCTTCTAATAGTTCGTGCTTTGAGCCTTTCTTGGGACAGCAGTATTAGATTCCGATGCACCATTGCAGGTTAACGGTATCCCTTGGCCCTTCAAATCAACGATGAAACACAGAAATTGCATCGATATTGAATACAAAAGGCGAAATGTCGACTTAAATATAAGGGGAGTAACTCTTCTAATAGTTCGTGCTTTGAGCCTTTCCTGGGACAGAAGTATTAGATTCCGATGCACCATTGCAGTTTTACTGTATCTCTTGGACCTTCAAATCAACGATGAAACACAGAAATTGCATCGATATTGAATACAAAAGGCAAAATGTCGACTTATTTATAAGAGGAATAACTCATCTAGTAGTTCGTGCTTTGAGCCTTTCCTGGGACAGCAGTATTAGATTCCGATGCACCATTGTAGGTTTACTGTATCCCTTGGACCTTCAAATTAGCGATGAAATACAGAAATTGCATCGATATTGTATACAAAAGGCAAATTGTCGACTTATTTATAAGAGGAGTAACTCTTCTAATAGTTCGTGTTTGAGCCTTTCCTGGGACAGCAGTATTAGATTTCGATGCACCATTGTAGGTTTACTGTATCCCATGGACCTTCAAATTAACGATGAAATACAGAAATTGCATCGATATTGAATACAAAAGGCAAAATGTCGACTTATTTATAAGAGGAGTAACTCTTCTAATAGATCGTGCTTTGAGCCTTTCCTGGGACAGCAGTATTAGATTCCGATGCACCATTGCAGGTTTACTGTATCCCTTGGACCTTCCAATCAACGATGAAACACAGGAATTGCACCGATATTGAATACAAAAGGCAAAATGTTGACTTATTTACAAGAAGAGTATCTCTTCTAATAGTTCGTGCTTTGAGCCTTTCCTGGGACAGAAGTATTAGATTCCATTGCACCATTGCAGGTTTACTGTATCCCTTCGACCTTCAAATCAACGATGAAACACAGAAATTGCATCGATATTGAATACAAAATGCAAAATGTCGTCTTATTTATAAGAGGAGTAAATCTTCTAATAGTTCGTGCTTTGAGCCTTTCCTGGGACAGCACTATTAGATTCCGATGCACCATTGCTGGTTTACTGTATCCCTTGTACCTTCAAATTAACGATGAAATACAGAAATTACATCGATAATGAATAAAAAAGCAAAATGTCGACTTATTTATTAGAGGAGTAACTCTTCTAATAGTTCGTGCTTTGAGCCTTTCTTGGGACAGCAGTATTAGATTCCGATGCACCATTGCAGGTTTACTGTATCCCTTCGACCTTCAAATCAACGATGAAACACAGAAATTGCATCGATATTGAATACAAAAGGCGAAATGTCGACTTAAATATAAGGGGAGTAACTCTTCTAATAGATCGTGCTTTGAGCCTTTCCTGGGACAGAAGTATTAGATTCCGATGCACCATTGCAGTTTTACTGTATCTCTTGGACCTTCAAATCAACGATGAAAAACAGAAATTGCATCGATATTGATTACAAAAGCCAAATGTCGACTTATTTACAAACGGAGTAACTCTTCAAATAGTTCGTGTTTTGAGCCTTTCCTGGGACAGCAGTAATAGATTCTGATGCACCATTGCAGGTTAACTGTTTCCCTTGGACCTTCAAATCAACGATGAAACACAGAAATTGCATCGATATTGAATACAAAAGGCAAAATGTCGACTTATTTATAAGAGGAATAACTCATCTAGTAGTTCGTGCTTTGAGCCTTTCCTGGGACAGCAGTATTAGATTCCGATGCACCATTGTAGGTTTACTGTATCCCTTGGACCTTCAAATTAACGATGAAATACAGAAATTGCATCGATATTGTATACAAAAGGCAAAAAGTCGACTTATTTATAAGAGGAGTAACTCTTCTAATAGTTCGTGCTTTGAGCCTTTCCTGGGACAGCAGTATTAGATTTCGATGCACCATTGTAGGTTTACTGTATCCCTTGGACCTTCAAATTAACGATGAAATACAGAAATTGCATCGATATTGAATACAAAAGGCACAATGTCGACTTATTTATAAGAGGAGTAACTCTTCTAATAGTTCGTGCTTTGAGCCTTTCCTGGGACAGCAGTATTAGATTCCGATGCACCATTGCAGGTTTACTGTATCCCTTGGACCTTCCAAACAACGATGAAACACAGGAATTGCATCGATATTGAATACAAAAGGCAAAATGTTGACTTCTTTACAAGAGGAGTATCTCTTCTAATAGTTCGTGCTTTGAGCCTTTCCTGGGACAGGAGTATTAGATTCCGATGCACCATTGCAGGTTTACTGTATCCATTGGACCTTCAAATCAACGTTGAAACACAGAGGTTCCATCGAAATTGAATACAAAAGGCAAAATGTCGACTTACTTATAAGAGGAGTAACTCTTCTAATAGTTCGTGCTTTGAGCCTTTCCTGGGACAGAAGTATTAGATTCCGATGCACCATTGCAGGTTAACTGTACCCCTTGGACCTTCAACTCAACGATGAAGCACAGAAATTGCATCGATATTGAATACAATAGGCAAAATATCGACTTAATTACAAGAGGAGTAACTCTTCAAATAGTTCGTGCTTTGAGCCTTTCCTGGGACAGCAGTATTAGATTCCGATGCACCATTGCAGGTTTACTGTATCCCTTAGATGTTCAAATCAACGATGAAACATAGAAATTGCATCGATATTGAATACAAATGGCAAGATGTCGACTTATTTATAAGTGGAGTAACTCTTCTAATAGTTCGTGCTTTGAGCCTTTCCTGGGACAGAAGTATTAGATTCCGATGCACCATTGCAGATTTACTGTATCCCTTGGACCTTCAAATCAACGATGAAACACAGAAATTGCATCGATGTTGATTACAAAAGGCAAAATGTTGACTTATTTACAAAAGGAGTAATTCTTCAAATAGTTCGTGCTTTGAGCTTTTCCTGGGACAGCAGTAATAGATCCTGATGCACCATTGCAGGTTTACTGTATCTCTTGGACCTTCAAATCAACGGAGCAACACAGAAATTGCATCGATATTGAATACAAAAGGCAAAATGTCGACTTATTTATAAGAGGAGTAACTCATCTAGTAGTTCGTGCTTTGAGCCTTTCCTGGGACAGCAGTATTAGATTCCGATGCACCATTGCAGGTTTACCGTATCCCTTGTAACATCAAATCAACGATGAAACACAGAAATTGCATAGATATTGAATACAAAATGCAAAATGTCGACATATTTATAAGAGGAGTAACTCTTCTAATAGTTCGTGCTTTGAGCCTTTCCTGGGACAGCAGTATTAGATTCCGATGCACCATTGCAGGTTTACTGTATCCCTTGGACCTTTAAATCAACGATGAAACACAGAAATTGCATCGATATTAAATACAAAAGGCAAAATTCGACTTATTTACAAGAGGATGAACTCTTCAAATAGTTCGTGCTTTGAGCCTTCCCTGGGACAGCAGTATTAGATTCAGATGCACCATTGAAGGATTACTGTATCCCTTGTACCTTCAAAACAACGATGAAAGACAGAAATTGCATCTATATTGAATACAAAAAGCAAAATGTCGACTTATTTATAAGAGGAGTAACTCTTCTAATAGTTCGTGCTTTGAGCCTTTCCTGGGACAGCAGTATTAGATCCCGATGCACCATTGCAGATTTACTGTATCCCTTGGATCTTCAAATCAACGATGAAACACAGAAATTGCATCGATTTTGAATACAAATGGCAAAATGTCGACTTATTTACAAGAGGAGTAACTCATCAAACAGTTCGTGCTTTGAGCCTTTCCTGCGACAGCAGTATTAGATTCCGATGCACCATTGCAGGTTTACTGTATCCCTTGGACCTTCAGATCAACGATGAAACACAGAAATTTCATCGATATTGAATACAAAATGCAAAATGTCGACTTATTTATAAGAGGAATAACTCTTCTAATAGTTCGTGCTTTGAGCCTTTCCTGGGATAGAAGTATTAGATTCCGATGCACCATTGCAGATTTACTGTATCCCTTGGACGTTCAAATCAACGATGAAACACAGAAAGTGCATCGATATTGATTACAAAATGCAAAATGTCGACTTAGTTACAAGAGGAGTAACTCTTCGATTTATTCGTGCTTTGAGCCTTTCCTGGGACAGCAGTAATAGATTCCGATGCACCATTGCATGTTTACTGTATCCCTTGGACCTTCAAATCAACGATGAAACACAGAAATTGCATCGATATTGAATACAAAAGGCAAAATGTCGACTTATTTATAAGAGGAATAACTCTTCTAGTAGTTCGTGCTTTGAGCCTTTCCTGGGACAGCAGTATTACATTCCGATGCACCATTGCAGGTTTACTGTATCGCTTGGACCATCAAATCAACGATGAAACATAGAAATTGCGTCGATATTGAATACAAAAGGCAAAATGTCGACTTATTTATAAGAGGGGTAACTCTTCTAGTAGTTCGTGCTTTGAGCCTTTCCTGGGACAGCAGTATTAGATTCCGATGCACCATTGCAGGTTTACTGTATCGCTTGGACCATCAAATCAACGATGAAACATAGAAATTGCATCGATATTGAATACAAAAAGCAAAATGTCGACTTATTTATAAGAGGGGTAGCTCTTCTAATAGTTCGTGATTTGAGCCTTTCCTGGGACAGCAGTATTAGATTCCGATGCACCATTGCAGGATTACTGTATCCCTCGGACCTTTAAATCAACGATGGAACACAGAAATTGCATCGATATTGAATACAAAAGGCAAAATGGCGACTTATTAATATGAGTAGTAACTCTTTCAATAGTTCGTGTTTGTGCATTTCCTGGGACAGCAGTATCAGATTCCGATGCACCCTTTCAGGTTTACTGTATCCCTTGGACCTTCAAATCAGCGATGAAACACAGAACTTGCATCGATATTGAATACAAAAGGCAAAATGTCGACTTATTTACAAGAGGAGTAACTCTTCTAATAGTTCGTGCTTTGAGTCTCTCCTGGGACAGGAGTATTAGATTCCAATGCACCATTGCAGGTTTACTGTATCCATTGGACCTTCAAATCAACGATGAAACACAGAAATTGCATTGATATTGAATAGAAAAGGCAAAATGTCGACTTATTTACAAGAGGAGTAACTCTTCTAATAGTTCGTGTTTGATCCTTTCCTGGGACAGCAGTATTAGCTTCCGATGCACCATTGCAGGTTTACTGTAGCCCTTGGACCTTCAAATCAACGATGAAACACAGCAATTGCATTGATATTGAATAGAAAAGGCAAAATGTTGACTTATTTACAAGAGGAGTAACTCTTCTAATAGTTCGTGCTCTGAGCCTTTCCTGGGACAGGAGTATTAGATTCCGATGCACCAATGCAGGTTTACTGTATCCATTGCACCTTCAAATCAACGATGAAACACAGAAATTGCATCGATATTGAATACAAAATGCAAAATGTCGACTTAATTATAAGAGGAGTAACTCTTCTAATAGTTCGTGCTTTGAGCCTTTCCTGGGACAGCAGTATTAGATTCCGATGCACCATTTCAGGTTAACTGTACCCCTTGGACCTTCAAATCAACGATGAAACACAGAAATTGCATCGATATTGAATACAAAAGGCAAAATGTCGACTTATTTACAAGAGGAATAACTCTTCTAATAGTTCGTGCTTTGAGCCTTTCCTGGGAGAGCAGTATTAGATTCCGATGCACCATTGCAGGTTTACTGTATCGCTTGGACCTTCAAATCAACGATGAAAGACAGGAATTGCATCGATAATGAATACAAAAGCAAAATGTCGCCTTATTTATAGTTGGAGTAACTCTTCTAATAGTTCGTGCTTTGAGCCTTTCCTGGGACAGCAGTATTAGATCCCGATGCACCATTGCAGATTTACTATATCCCTTGGATCTTCAAATGAACGATGAAACACAGAAATTGCATCGATATTGAATACAAAAGGCAAAATGTCGACTTATTTACAAGAGGAGTAACTCTTCAAATAGTTCGTGCTTTGAGTCTCTCCTGGGACAGGAGTATTAGATTCCAATGCACCATTGCAGGTTTACTGTATCCATTGGACCTTCAAGTCAACGTAGAAACACAGAAATTGCATCGATATTGAATGCAAAAGGCAAAATGTCGACTTATTTATAAGAGGAGTAACTCATCTAGTAGTTCGTGCTTTGAGCCTTTCCTGGGACAGCAGTATTAGATTCCGATGCACCATTGCAGGTTTACTGTATCCCTTGGACCTTCAAATCAACAATGAAACACAGAAATTGCATCGATATTGATTACAAAAGGCAAAATGTCGACTTATTTACAAGAGGAGTAACTCTTCAAATAGTTCGTGCTTTGAGCCTTTCCTGGGATAGCAGTATTAGATTCCGATGCACCATTGCAGGTTTACTGTATCGCTTCGACCTTCAAATCAACGATGAAACACAGAAATTGCCTCGATATTGAATACAAAAGGCAAAATGTCGACTTATTTATAAGAGGAGTAACTCTTCCAATAGTTCGTGTTTTGAGCCTTTCCTGGGACAGCAGTATTAGATTCCGATGCACCATTGCAGGTTAACTGTACCCCTTGGACCTTCAAATCAACGATGAAGCACAGAAATTGCATCGATATTGAATACAATAGGCAAAATATCGACTTAATTACAAGAGGAGTAACTCTTCAAATAGTTCGTGCTTTGAGCCTTTCCTGGGACAGCAGTATTAGATTCCGATGCACCATTGCAGGTTTACTGTATCCCTTAGACCTTCAAATCAACGATGAAACATAGAAATTGCATCGATATTGAATACAAATGGCAAAATGTCGACTTATTTATAAGTGGAGTAACTCTTCTAATAGTTCGTGCTTTGAGCCTTTCCTGGGACAGAAGTATTAGATTCCGATGCACCATTGCAGATTTACTGTATCCCTTGGACCTTCAAATCAACGATGAAACACAGAAATTGCATCGATATTGATTACAAAAGGAAAAATGTTGACTTATTTACATAAGGAGTAACTCTTCAAATAGTTCGTGCTTTGAGCTTTTCCTGGGACAGCAGTAATAGATCCTGATGCACCATTGCAGGTTTACTGTATCCCTTGGACCTTCAAATCAACGTAGAAACACAGAAATTGCATCGATATTGAATACAAAATGCAAAATGTCGACTTATTTATAAGAGGAGTAACTCATCTAGTAGTTCGTGCTTTGAGCCTTTCCTGGGACAGCAGTATTAGATTCCGATGCACCATTGCAGGTTTACTGTATCCCTTGTAACATCAAATCAACGATGAAACACAGAAATTGCATAGATATTGAATACAAAATGCAAAATGTCGACTTATTTATAAGAGGAGTAACTCTTCTAATAGTTCGTGCTTTGAGCCTTTCCTGGGACAGCAGTATTAGATTCCGATGCACCAATGCAGGTTTACTGTATCCCTTGGACCATTAAATCAACGATGAAACACAGAAATTGCATTGATATTAAATACAAAAGGCAAAATTTCGACTTATTTACAAGAGGATGAACTCTTCAAATAGTTCGTGCTTTGAGCCTTCCCTGGGACAGCAGTATTAGATTCAGATGCACCATTGAAGGATTACTGTATCCCTTGTACCTTCAAAACAACGATGAAAGACAGAAATTGCATCGATATTGAATACAAAAGGCAAAATGTCGACTTATTTATAAGAGGAGTAACTCTTCTAATAGTCCGTGCTTTGAGCCTTTCCTGGGACAGCAGTATTAGATCCCGATGCACCATTGCAGATTTCCTGTATCCCTTGGATCTTCAAATCAACGATGAAACACAGAAATAGCATCGATTTTGAATACAAAAGGCAAAATGTCGACTTATTTACAAGAGGAGTAACTCATCAAATAGTTCGTGCTTTGAGCCTTTCCTGCGACAGCAGTATTAGAATCCGATGCACCATTGCAGGTTTACTGTATCCCTTGGACCTTCAGATCAACGATGAAACACAGAAATTTCATCGATATTGAATACAAAATGCAAAATGTCGACTTATTTATAAGAGGAATAACTCTTCTAATAGTTCGTGCTTTGAGCCTTTCCTGGGATAGAAGTATTAGATTCCGATGCACCATTGCAGGTTAACTGTACCCCTTGGACCTTCAACTCAACGATGAAGCACAGAAATTGCATCGATATTGAATACAATAGGCAAAATATCGACTTAATTACAAGAGGAGTAACTCTTCAAATAGTTCGTGCTTTGAGCCTTTCCTGGGACAGCAGTATTAGATTCCGATGCACCATTGCAGGTTTACTGTATCCCTTAGATGTTCAAATCAACGATGAAACATAGAAATTGCATCGATATTGAATACAAATGGCAAAATGTCGACTTATTTATAAGTGGAGTAACTCTTCTAATAGTTCGTGCTTTGAGCCTTTCCTGGGACAGAAGTATTAGATTCCGATGCACCATTGCAGATTTACTGTATCCCTTGGACCTTCAAATCAACGATGAAACACAGAAATTGCATCGATGTTGATTACAAAAGGCAAAATGTTGACTTATTTACAAAAGGAGTAATTCTTCAAATAGTTCGTGCTTTGAGCTTTTCCTGGGACAGCAGTAATAGATCCTGATGCACCATTGCAGGTTTACTGTATCTCTTGGACCTTCAAATCAACGGAGCAACACAGAAATTGCATCGATATTGAATACAAAAGGCAAAATGTCGACTTATTTATAAGAGGAGTAACTCATCTAGTAGTTCGTGCTTTGAGCCTTTCCTGGGACAGCAGTATTAGATTCCGATGCACCATTGCAGGTTAACCGTATCCCTTGTAACATCAAATCAACGATGAAACACAGAAATTGCATAGATATTGAATACAAAATGCAAAATGTCGACATATTTATAAGAGGAGTAACTCTTCTAATAGATCGTGCTTTGAGCCTTTCCTGGGACAGCAGTATTAGATTCCGATGCACCATTGCAGGTTTACTGTATCCCTTGGACCTTTAAATCAACGATGAAACACAGAAATTGCATCGATATTAAATACAAAAGGCAAAATTTCGACTTATTTACAAGAGGATGAACTCTTCAAATAGTTCGTGCTTTGAGCCTTCCCTGGGACAGCAGTATTAGATTCAGATGCACCATTGAAGGATTACTGTATCCCTTGTACCTTCAAAACAACGATGAAAGACAGAAATTGCATCTATATTGAATACAAAAAGCAAAATGTCGACTTATTTATAAGAGGAGTAACTCTTCTAATAGTTCGTGCTTTGAGCCTTTCCTGGGACAGCAGTATTAGATCCCGATGCACCATTGCAGATTTACTGTATCCCTTGGATCTTCAAATCAACGATGAAACACAGAAATTGCATCGATTTTGAATACAAATGGCAAAATGTCGACTTATTTACAAGAGGAGTAACTCATCAAACAGTTCGTGCTTTGAGCCTTTCCTGCGACAGCAGTATTAGATTCCGATGCACCATTGCAGGTTTACTGTATCCCTTGGACCTTCAGATCAACGATGAAACACAGAAATTTCATCGATATTGAATACAAAATGCAAAATGTCGACTTATTTATAAGAGGAATAACTCTTCTAATAGTTCGTGCTTTGAGCCTTTCCTGGGATAGAAGTATTAGATTCCGATGCACCATTGCAGATTTACTGTATCCCTTGGACGTTCAAATCAACGATGAAACACAGAAAGTGCATCGATATTGATTACAAAATGCAAAATGTCGACTTAGTTACAAGAGGAGTAACTCTTCGATTTATTCGTGCTTTGAGCCTTTCCTGGGACAGCAGTAATAGATTCCGATGCACCATTGCATGTTTACTGTATCCCTTGGACCTTCAAATCAACGATGAAACACAGAAATTGCATCGATATTGAATACAAAAGGCAAAATGTCGACTTATTTATAAGAGGAATAACTCTTCTAGTAGTTCGTGCTTTGAGCCTTTCCTGGGACAGCAGTATTACATTCCGATGCACCATTGCAGGTTTACTGTATCGCTTGGACCATCAAATCAACGATGAAACATAGAAATTGCGTCGATATTGAATACAAAAGGCAAAATGTCGACTTATTTATAAGAGGGGTAACTCTTCTAGTAGTTCGTGCTTTGAGCCTTTCCTGGGACAGCAGTATTAGATTCCGATGCACCATTGCAGGTTTACTGTATCGCTTGGACCATCAAATCAACGATGAAACATAGAAATTGCATCGATATTGAATACAAAAAGCAAAATGTCGACTTATTTATAAGAGGGGTAGCTCTTCTAATAGTTCGTGATTTGAGCCTTTCCTGGGACAGCAGTATTAGATTCCGATGCACCATTGCAGGATTACTGTATCCCTCGGACCTTTAAATCAACGATGGAACACAGAAATTGCATCGATATTGAATACAAAAGGCAAAATGGCGACTTATTAATATGAGTAGTAACTCTTTCAATAGTTCGTGCTTTGTGCATTTCCTGGGACAGCAGTATCAGATTCCGATGCACCCTTTCAGGTTTACTGTATCCCTTGGACCTTCAAATCAGCGATGAAACACAGAACTTGCATCGATATTGAATACAAAAGGCAAAATGTCGACTTATTTACAAGAGGAGTAACTCTTCTAATAGTTCGTGCTTTGAGTCTCTCCTGGGACAGGAGTATTAGATTCCAATGCACCATTGCAGGTTTACTGTATCCATTGGACCTTCAAATCAACGATGAAACACAGAAATTGCATTGATATTGAATAGAAAAGGCAAAATGTCGACTTATTTACAAGAGGAGTAACTCTTCTAATAGTTCGTGTTTGATCCTTTCCTGGGACAGCAGTATTAGCTTCCGATGCACCATTGCAGGTTTACTGTAGCCCTTGGACCTTCAAATCAACGATGAAACACAGCAATTGCATTGATATTGAATAGAAAAGGCAAAATGTTGACTTATTTACAAGAGGAGTAACTCTTCTAATAGTTCGTGCTCTGAGCCTTTCCTGGGACAGGAGTATTAGATTCCGATGCACCAATGCAGGTTTACTGTATCCATTGCACCTTCAAATCAACGATGAAACACAGAAATTGCATCGATATTGAATACAAAATGCAAAATGTCGACTTAATTATAAGAGGAGTAACTCTTCTAATAGTTCGTGCTTTGAGCCTTTCCTGGGACAGCAGTATTAGATTCCGATGCACCATTTCAGGTTAACTGTACCCCTTGGACCTTCAAATCAACGATGAAACACAGAAATTGCATCGATATTGAATACAAAAGGCAAAATGTCGACTTATTTACAAGAGGAATAACTCTTCTAATAGTTCGTGCTTTGAGCCTTTCCTGGGAGAGCAGTATTAGATTCCGATGCACCATTGCAGGTTTACTGTATCGCTTGGACCTTCAAATCAACGATGAAAGACAGAAATTGCATCGATAATGAATACAAAAGCAAAATGTCGCCTTATTTATAGTAGGAGTAACTCTTCTAATAGTTCGTGCTTTGAGCCTTTCCTGGGACAGCAGTGTTAGATCCCGATGCACCATTGCAGATTTACTATATCCCTTGGATCTTCAAATGAACGATGAAACACAGAAATTGCATCGATATTGAATACAAAAGGCAAAATGTCGACTTATTTACAAGAGGAGTAACTCTTCAAATAGTTCGTGCTTTGAGTCTCTCCTGGGACAGGAGTATTAGATTCCAATGCACCATTGCAGGTTTACTGTATCCATTGGACCTTCAAGTCAACGTAGAAACACAGAAATTGCATCGATATTGAATGCAAAAGGCAAAATGTCGACTTATTTATAAGAGGAGTAACTCATCTAGTAGTTCGTGCTTTGAGCCTTTCCTGGGACAGCAGTATTAGATTCCGATGCACCATTGCAGGTTTACTGTATCCCTTGGACCTTCAAATCAACAATGAAACACAGAAATTGCATCGATATTGATTACAAAAGGCAAAATGTCGACTTATTTACAAGAGGAGTAACTCTTCAAATAGTTCGTGCTTTGAGCCTTTCCTGGGATAGCAGTATTAGATTCCGATGCACTATTGCAGGTTTACTGTATCGCTTCGACCTTCAAATCAACGATGAAACACAGAAATTGCCTCGATATTGAATACAAAAGGCAAAATGTCGACTTATTTATAAGAGGAGTAACTCTTCCAATAGTTCGTGTTTTGAGCCTTTCCTGGGACAGCAGTATTAGATTCCGATGCACCATTGCAGGTTAACTGTACCCCTTGGACCTTCAAATCAACGATGAAGCACAGAAATTGCATCGATATTGAATACAATAGGCAAAATATCGACTTAATTACAAGAGGAGTAACTCTTCAAATAGTTCGTGCTTTGAGCCTTTCCTGGGACAGCAGTATTAGATTCCGATGCACCATTGCAGGTTTACTGTATCCCTTAGACCTTCAAATCAACGATGAAACATAGAAATTGCATCGATATTGAATACAAATGGCAAAATGTCGACTTATTTATAAGTGGAGTAACTCTTCTAATAGTTCGTGCTTTGAGCCTTTCCTGGGACAGGAGTATTAGATTCCGATGCACCATTGCAGATTTACTGTATCCCTTGGACCTTCAAATCAACGATGAAACACAGAAATTGCATCGATATTGATTACAAAAGGAAAAATGTTGACTTATTTACATAAGGAGTAACTCTTCAAATAGTTCGTGCTTTGAGCTTTTCCTGGGACAGCAGTAATAGATCCTGATGCAGCATTGCAGGTTTACTGTATCCCTTGGACCTTCAAATCAACGTAGAAACACAGAAATTGCATCGATATTGAATACAAAATGCAAAATGTCGACTTATTTATAAGAGGAGTAACTCATCTAGTAGTTCGTGCTTTGAGCCTTTCCTGGGACAGCAGTATTAGATTCCGATGCACCATTGCAGGTTTACTGTATCCCTTGTAACATCAAATCAACGATGAAACACAGAAATTGCATAGATATTGAATACAAAATGCAAAATGTCGACTTATTTATAAGAGGAGTAACTCTTCTAATAGTTCGTGCTTTGAGCCTTTCCTGGGACAGCAGTATTAGATTCCGATGCACCAATGCAGGTTTACTGTATCCCTTGGACCATTAAATCAACGATGAAACACAGAAATTGCATTGTTATTAAATACAAAAGGCAAAATTTCGACTTATTTACAAGAGGATGAACTCTTCAAATAGTTCGTGCTTTGAGCCTTCCCTGGGACAGCAGTATTAGATTCAGATGCACCATTGAAGGATTACTGTATCCCTTGTACCTTCAAAACAACGATGAAAGACAGAAATTGCATCGATATTGAATACAAAAGGCAAAATGTCGACTTATTTATAAGAGGAGTAACTCTTCTAATAGTCCGTGCTTTGAGCCTTTCCTGGGACAGCAGTATTAGATCCCGATGCACCATTGCAGATTTCCTGTATCCCTTGGATCTTCAAATCAACGATGAAACACAGAAATAGCATCGATTTTGAATACAAAAGGCAAAATGTCGACTTATTTACAAGAGGAGTAACTCATCAAATAGTTCGTGCTTTGAGCCTTTCCTGCGACAGCAGTATTAGAATCCGATGCACCATTGCAGGTTTACTGTATCCCTTGGACCTTCAGATCAACGATGAAACACAGAAATTTCATCGATATTGAATACAAAATGCAAAATGTCGACTTATTTATAAGAGGAATAACTCTTCTAATAGTTCGTGCTTTGAGCCTTTCCTGGGATAGAAGTATTAGATTCCGATGCACCATTGCAGGTTAACTGTACCCCTTGGACCTTCAACTCAACGATGAAGCACAGAAATTGCATCGATATTGAATACAATAGGCAAAATATCGACTTAATTACAAGAGGAGTAACTCTTCAAATAGTTCGTGCTTTGAGCCTTTCCTGGGACAGCAGTATTAGATTCCGATGCACCATTGCAGGTTTACTGTATCCCTTAGATGTTCAAATCAACGATGAAACATAGAAATTGCATCGATATTGAATACAAATGGCAAAATGTCGACTTATTTATAAGTGGAGTAACTCTTCTAATAGTTCGTGCTTTGAGCCTTTCCTGGGACAGAAGTATTAGATTCCGATGCACCATTGCAGATTTACTGTATCCCTTGGACCTTCAAATCAACGATGAAACACAGAAATTGCATCGATGTTGATTACAAAAGGCAAAATGTTGACTTATTTACAAAAGGAGTAATTCTTCAAATAGTTCGTGCTTTGAGCTTTTCCTGGGACAGCAGTAATAGATCCTGATGCACCATTGCAGGTTTACTGTATCTCTTGGACCTTCAAATCAACGGAGCAACACAGAAATTGCATCGATATTGAATACAAAAGGCAAAATGTCGACTTATTTATAAGAGGAGTAACTCATCTAGTAGTTCGTGCTTTGAGCCTTTCCTGGGACAGCAGTATTAGATTCCGATGCACCATTGCAGGTTTACCGTATCCCTTGTAACATCAAATCAACGATGAAACACAGAAATTGCATAGATATTGAATACAAAATGCAAAATGTCGACATATTTATAAGAGGAGTAACTCTTCTAATAGTTCGTGCTTTGAGCCTTTCCTGGGACAGCAGTATTAGATTCCGATGCACCATTGCAGGTTTACTGTATCCCTTGGACCTTTAAATCAACGATGAAACACAGAAATTGCATCGATATTAAATACAAAAGGCAAAATTTCGACTTATTTACAAGAGGATGAACTCTTCAAATAGTTCGTGCTTTGAGCCTTCCCTGGGACAGCAGTATTAGATTCAGATGCACCATTGAAGGATTACTGTATCCCTTGTACCTTCAAAACAACGATGAAAGACAGAAATTGCATCTATATTGAATACAAAAAGCAAAATGTCGACTTATTTATAAGAGGAGTAACTCTTCTAATAGTTCGTGCTTTGAGCCTTTCCTGGGACAGCAGTATTAGATCCCGATGCACCATTGCAGATTTACTGTATCCCTTGGATCTTCAAATCAACGATGAAACACAGAAATTGCATCGATTTTGAATACAAATGGCAAAATGTCGACTTATTTACAAGAGGAGTAACTCATCAAACAGTTCGTGCTTTGAGCCTTTCCTGCGACAGCAGTATTAGATTCCGATGCACCATTGCAGGTTTACTGTATCCCTTGGACCTTCAGATCAACGATGAAACACAGAAATTTCATCGATATTGAATACAAAATGCAAAATGTCGACTTATTTATAAGAGGAATAACTCTTCTAATAGTTCGTGCTTTGAGCCTTTCCTGGGATAGAAGTATTAGATTCCGATGCACCATTGCAGATTTACTGTATCCCTTGGACGTTCAAATCAACGATGAAACACAGAAAGTGCATCGATATTGATTACAAAATGCAAAATGTCGACTTAGTTACAAGAGGAGTAACTCTTCGATTTATTCGTGCTTTGAGCCTTTCCTGGGACAGCAGTAATAGATTCCGATGCACCATTGCATGTTTACTGTATCCCTTGGACCTTCAAATCAACGATGAAACACAGAAATTGCATCGATATTGAATACAAAAGGCAAAATGTCGACTTATTTATAAGAGGAATAACTCTTCTAGTAGTTCGTGCTTTGAGCCTTTCCTGGGACAGCAGTATTACATTCCGATGCACCATTGCAGGTTTACTGTATCGCTTGGACCATCAAATCAACGATGAAACATAGAAATTGCGTCGATATTGAATACAAAAGGCAAAATGTCGACTTATTTGAAAGAGGGGTAACTCTTCTAGTAGTTCGTGCTTTGAGCCTTTCCTGGGACAGCAGTATTAGATTCCGATGCACCATTTCAGGTTAACTGTACCCCTTGGACCTTCAAATCAACGATGAAACACAGAAATTGCATCGATATTGAATACAAAAGGCAAAATGTCGACTTATTTACAAGAGGAATAACTCTTCTAATAGTTCGTGCTTTGAGCCTTTCCTGGGAGAGCAGTATTAGATTCCGATGCACCATTGCAGGTTTACTGTATCGCTTGGACCTTCAAATCAACGATGAAAGACAGAAATTGCATCGATAATGAATACAAAAGCAAAATGTCGCCTTATTTATAGTAGGAGTAACTCTTCTAATAGTTCGTGCTTTGAGCCTTTCCTGGGACAGCAGTATTAGATCCCGATGCACCATTGCAGATTTACTATATCCCTTGGATCTTCAAATGAACGATGAAACACAGAAATTGCATCGATATTGAATACAAAAGGCAAAATGTCGACTTATTTACAAGAGGAGTAACTCTTCAAATAGTTCGTGCTTTGAGTCTCTCCTGGGACAGGAGTATTAGATTCCAATGCACCATTGCAGGTTTACTGTATCCATTGGACCTTCAAGTCAACGTAGAAACACAGAAATTGCATCGATATTGAATGCAAAAGGCAAAATGTCGACTTATTTATAAGAGGAGTAACTCATCTAGTAGTTCGTGCTTTGAGCCTTTCCTGGGACAGCAGTATTAGATTCCGATGCACCATTGCAGGTTTACTGTATCCCTTGGACCTTCAAATCAACAATGAAACACAGAAATTGCATCGATATTGATTACAAAAGGCAAAATGTCGACTTATTTACAAGAGGAGTAACTCTTCAAATAGTTCGTGCTTTGAGCCTTTCCTGGGATAGCAGTATTAGATTCCGATGCACCATTGCAGGTTTACTGTATCGCTTCGACCTTCAAATCAACGATGAAACACAGAAATTGCCTCGATATTGAATACAAAAGGCAAAATGTCGACTTATTTATAAGAGGAGTAACTCTTCCAATAGTTCGTGTTTTGAGCCTTTCCTGGGACAGCAGTATTAGATTCCGATGCACCATTGCAGGTTAACTGTACCCCTTGGACCTTCAAATCAACGATGAAGCACAGAAATTGCATCGATATTGAATACAATAGGCAAAATATCGACTTAATTACAAGAGGAGTAACTCTTCAAATAGTTCGTGCTTTGAGCCTTTCCTGGGACAGCAGTATTAGATTCCGATGCACCATTGCAGGTTTACTGTATCCCTTAGACCTTCAAATCAACGATGAAACATAGAAATTGCATCGATATTGAATACAAATGGCAAAATGTCGACTTATTTATAAGTGGAGTAACTCTTCTAATAGTTCGTGCTTTGAGCCTTTCCTGGGACAGAAGTATTAGATTCCGATGCACCATTGCAGATTTACTGTATCCCTTGGACCTTCAAATCAACGATGAAACACAGAAATTGCATCGATATTGATTACAAAAGGAAAAATGTTGACTTATTTACATAAGGAGTAACTCTTCAAATAGTTCGTGCTTTGAGCTTTTCCTGGGACAGCAGTAATAGATCCTGATGCACCATTGCAGGTTTACTGTATCCCTTGGACCTTCAAATCAACGTAGAAACACAGAAATTGCATCGATATTGAATACAAAATGCAAAATGTCGACTTATTTATAAGAGGAGTAACTCATCTAGTAGTTCGTGCTTTGAGCCTTTCCTGACACAGCAGTATTAGATTCCGATGCACCATTGCAGGTTTACTGTATCCCTTGTAACATCAAATCAACGATGAAACACAGAAATTGCATAGATATTGAATACAAAATGCAAAATGTCGACTTATTTATAAGAGGAGTAACTCTTCTAATAGTTCGTGCTTTGAGCCTTTCCTGGGACAGCAGTATTAGATTCCGATGCACCAATGCAGGTTTACTGTATCCCTTGGACCATTAAATCAACGATGAAACACAGAAATTGCATTGATATTAAATACAAAAGGCAAAATTTCGACTTATTTACAAGAGGATGAACTCTTCAAATAGTTCGTGCTTTGAGCCTTCCCTGGGACAGCAGTATTAGATTCAGATGCACCATTGAAGGATTACTGTATCCCTTGTACCTTCAAAACAACGATGAAAGACAGAAATTGCATCGATATTGAATACAAAAGGCAAAATGTCGACTTATTTATAAGAGGAGTAACTCTTCTAATAGTCCGTGCTTTGAGCCTTTCCTGGGACAGCAGTATTAGATCCCGATGCACCATTGCAGATTTCCTGTATCCCTTGGATCTTCAAATCAACGATGAAACACAGAAATAGCATCGATTTTGAATACAAAAGGCAAAATGTCGACTTATTTACAAGAGGAGTAACTCATCAAATAGTTCGTGCTTTGAGCCTTTCCTGCGACAGCAGTATTAGAATCCGATGCACCATTGCAGGTTTACTGTATCCCTTGGACCTTCAGATCAACGATGAAACACAGAAATTTCATCGATATTGAATACAAAATGCAAAATGTCGACTTATTTATAAGAGGAATAACTCTTCTAATAGTTCGTGCTTTGAGCCTTTCCTGGGATAGAAGTATTAGATTCAGATGCATCATTGCAGGTTAACTGTACCCCTTGGACCTTCAACTCAACGATGAAGCACAGAAATTGCATCGATATTGAATACAATAGGCAAAATATCGACTTAATTACAAGAGGAGTAACTCTTCAAATAGTTCGTGCTTTGAGCCTTTCCTGGGACAGCAGTATTAGATTCCGATGCACCATTGCAGGTTTACTGTATCCCTTAGATGTTCAAATCAACGATGAAACATAGAAATTGCATCGATATTGAATACAAATGGCAAAATGTCGACTTATTTATAAGTGGAGTAACTCTTCTAATAGTTCGTGCTTTGAGCCTTTCCTGGGACAGAAGTATTAGATTCCGATGCACCATTGCAGATTTACTGTATCCCTTGGACCTTCAAATCAACGATGAAACACAGAAATTGCATCGATGTTGATTACAAAAGGCAAAATGTTGACTTATTTACAAAAGGAGTAATTCTTCAAATAGTTCGTGCTTTGAGCTTTTCCTGGGACAGCAGTAATAGATCCTGATGCACCATTGCAGGTTTACTGTATCTCTTGGACCTTCAAATCAACGGAGCAACACAGAAATTGCATCGATATTGAATACAAAAGGCAAAATGTCGACTTATTTATAAGAGGAGTAACTCATCTAGTAGTTCGTGCTTTGAGCCTTTCCTGGGACAGCAGTATTAGATTCCGATGCACCATTGCAGGTTTACCGTATCCCTTGTAACATCAAATCAACGATGAAACACAGAAATTGCATAGATATTGAATACAAAATGCAAAATGTCGACATATTTATAAGAGGAGTAACTCTTCTAATAGTTCGTGCTTTGAGCCTTTCCTGGGACAGCAGTATTAGATTCCGATGCACCATTGCAGGTTTACTGTATCCCTTGGACCTTTAAATCAACGATGAAACACAGAAATTGCATCGATATTAAATACAAAAGGCAAAATTTCGACTTATTTACAAGAGGATGAACTCTTCAAATAGTTCGTGCTTTGAGCCTTCCCTGGGACAGCAGTATTAGATTCAGATGCACCATTGAAGGATTACTGTATCCCTTGTACCTTCAAAACAACGATGAAAGACAGAAATTGCATCTATATTGAATACAAAAAGCAAAATGTCGACTTATTTATAAGAGGAGTAACTCTTCTAATAATTCGTGCTTTGAGCCTTTCCTGGGACAGCAGTATTAGATCCCGATGCACCATTGCAGATTTACTGTATCCCTTGGATCTTCAAATCAACGATGAAACACAGAAATTGCATCGATTTTGAATACAAATGGCAAAATGTCGACTTATTTACAAGAGGAGTAACTCATCAAACAGTTCGTGCTTTGAGCCTTTCCTGCGACAGCAGTATTAGATTCCGATGCACCATTGCAGGTTTACTGTATCCCTTGGACCTTCAGATCAACGATGAAACACAGAAATTTCATCGATATTGAATACAAAATGCAAAATGTCGACTTATTTATAAGAGGAATAACTCTTCTAATAGTTCGTGCTTTGAGCCTTTCCTGGGATAGAAGTATTAGATTCCGATGCACCATTGCAGATTTACTGTATCCCTTGGACGTTCAAATCAACGATGAAACACAGAAAGTGCATCGATATTGATTACAAAATGCAAAATGTCGACTTAGTTACAAGAGGAGTAACTCTTCGATTTATTCGTGCTTTGAGCCTTTCCTGGGACAGCAGTAATAGATTCCGATGCACCATTGCATGTTTACTGTATCCCTTGGACCTTCAAATCAACGATGAAACACAGAAATTGCATCGATATTGAATACAAAAGGCAAAATGTCGACTTATTTATAAGAGGAATAACTCTTCTAGTAGTTCGTGCTTTGAGCCTTTCCTGGGACAGCAGTATTACATTCCGATGCACCATTGCAGGTTTACTGTATCGCTTGGACCATCAAATCAACGATGAAACATAGAAATTGCGTCGATATTGAATACAAAAGGCAAAATGTCGACTTATTTATAAGAGGGGTAACTCTTCTAGTAGTTCGTGCTTTGAGCCTTTCCTGGGACAGCAGTATTAGATTCCGATGCACCATTGCAGGTTTACTGTATCGCTTGGACCATCAAATCAACGATGAAACATAGAAATTGCATCGATATTGAATACAAAAAGCAAAATGTCGACTTATTTATAAGAGGGGTAGCTCTTCTAATAGTTCGTGATTTGAGCCTTTCCTGGGACAGCAGTATTAGATTCCGATGCACCATTGCAGGATTACTGTATCCCTCGGACCTTTAAATCAACGATGGAACACAGAAATTGCATCGATATTGAATACAAAAGGCAAAATGGCGACTTATTAATATGAGTAGTAACTCTTTCAATAGTTCGTGCTTTGTGCATTTCCTGGGACAGCAGTATCAGATTCCGATGCACCCTTTCAGGTTTACTGTATCCCTTGGACCTTCAAATCAGCGATGAAACACAGAACTTGCATCGATATTGAATACAAAAGGCAAAATGTCGACTTATTTACAAGAGGAGTAACTCTTCTAATAGTTCGTGCTTTGAGTCTCTCCTGGGACAGGAGTATTAGATTCCAATGCACCATTGCAGGTTTACTGTATCCATTGGACCTTCAAATCAACGATGAAACACAGAAATTGCATTGATATTGAATAGAAAAGGCAAAATGTCGACTTATTTACAAGAGGAGTAACTCTTCTAATAGTTCGTGTTTGATCCTTTCCTGGGACAGCAGTATTAGCTTCCGATGCACCATTGCAGGTTTACTGTAGCCCTTGGACCTTCAAATCAACGATGAAACACAGCAATTGCATTGATATTGAATAGAAAAGGCAAAATGTTGACTTATTTACAAGAGGAGTAACTCTTCTAATAGTTCGTGCTCTGAGCCTTTCCTGGGACAGGAGTATTAGATTCCGATGCACCAATGCAGGTTTACTGTATCCATTGCACCTTCAAATCAACGATGAAACACAGAAATTGCATCGATATTGAATACAAAATGCAAAATGTCGACTTAATTATAAGAGGAGTAACTCTTCTAATAGTTCGTGCTTTGAGCCTTTCCTGGGACAGCAGTATTAGATTCCGATGCACCATTTCAGGTTAACTGTACCCCTTGGACCTTCAAATCAACGATGAAACACAGAAATTGCATCGATATTGAATACAAAAGGCAAAATGTCGACTTATTTACAAGAGGAATAACTCTTCTAATAGTTCGTGCTTTGAGCCTTTCCTGGGAGAGCAGTATTAGATTCCGATGCACCATTGCAGGTTTACTGTATCGCTTGGACCTTCAAATCAACGATGAAAGACAGAAATTGCATCGATAATGAATACAAAAGCAAAATGTCGCCTTATTTATAGTAGGAGTAACTCTTCTAATAGTTCGTGCTTTGAGCCTTTCCTGGGACAGCAGTATTAGATCCCGATGCACCATTGCAGATTTACTATATCCCTTGGATCTTCAAATGAACGATGAAACACAGAAATTGCATCGATATTGAATACAAAAGGCAAAATGTCGACTTATTTACAAGAGGAGTAACTCTTCAAATAGTTCGTGCTTTGAGTCTCTCCTGGGACAGGAGTATTAGATTCCAATGCACCATTGCAGGTTTACTGTATCCATTGGACCTTCAAGTCAACGTAGAAACACAGAAATTGCATCGATATTGAATGCAAATGGCAAAATGTCGACTTATTTATAAGAGGAGTAACTCATCTAGTAGTTCGTGCTTTGAGCCTTTCCTGGGACAGCAGTATTAGATTCCGATGCACCATTGCAGGTTTACTGTATCCCTTGGACCTTCAAATCAACAATGAAACACAGAAATTGCATCGATATTGATTACAAAAGGCAAAATGTCGACTTATTTACAAGAGGAGTAACTCTTCAAATAGTTCGTGCTTTGAGCCTTTCCTGGGATAGCAGTATTAGATTCCGATGCACCATTGCAGGTTTACTGTATCGCTTCGACCTTCAAATCAACGATGAAACACAGAAATTGCCTCGATATTGAATACAAAAGGCAAAATGTCGACTTATTTATAAGAGGAGTAAGTCTTCCAATAGTTCGTGTTTTGAGCCTTTCCTGGGACAGCAGTATTAGATTCCGATGCACCATTGCAGGTTAACTGTACCCCTTGGACCTTCAAATCAACGATGAAGCACAGAAATTGCATCGATATTGAATACAATAGGCAAAATATCGACTTAATTACAAGAGGAGTAACTCTTCAAATAGTTCGTGCTTTGAGCCTTTCCTGGGACAGCAGTATTAGATTCCGATGCACCATTGCAGGTTTACTGTATCCCTTAGACCTTCAAATCAACGATGAAACATAGAAATTGCATCGATATTGAATACAAATGGCAAAATGTCGACTTATTTATAAGTGGAGTAACTCTTCTAATAGTTCGTGCTTTGAGCCTTTCCTGGGACAGAAGTATTAGATTCCGATGCACCATTGCAGATTTACTGTATCCCTTGGACCTTCAAATCAACGATGAAACACAGAAATTGCATCGATATTGATTACAAAAGGAAAAATGTTGACTTATTTACATAAGGAGTAACTCTTCAAATAGTTCGTGCTTTGAGCTTTTCCTGGGACAGCAGTAATAGATCCTGATGCTAAATTGCAGGTTTACTGTATCCCTTGGACCTTCAAATCAACGTAGAAACACAGAAATTGCATCGATATTGAATACAAAATGCAAAATGTCGACTTATTTATAAGAGGAGTAACTCATCTAGTAGTTCGTGCTTTGAGCCTTTCCTGGGACAGCAGTATTAGATTCCGATGCACCATTGCAGGTTTACTGTATCCCTTGTAACATCAAATCAACGATGAAACACAGAAATTGCATAGATATTGAATACAAAATGCAAAATGTCGACTTATTTATAAGAGGAGTAACTCTTCTAATAGTTCGTGCTTTGAGCCTTTCCTGGGACAGCAGTATTAGATTCCGATGCACCAATGCAGGTTTACTGTATCCCTTGGACCATTAAATCAACGATGAAACACAGAAATTGCATTGATATTAAATACAAAAGGCAAAATTTCGACTTATTTACAAGAGGATGAACTCTTCAAATAGTTCGTGCTTTGAGCCTTCCCTGGGACAGCAGTATTAGATTCAGATGCACCATTGAAGGATTACTGTATCCCTTGTACCTTCAAAACAACGATGAAAGACAGAAATTGCATCGATATTGAATACAAAAGGCAAAATGTCGACTTATTTATAAGAGGAGTAACTCTTCTAATAGTCCGTGCTTTGAGCCTTTCCTGGGACAGCAGTATTAGATCCCGATGCACCATTGCAGATTTCCTGTATCCCTTGGATCTTCAAATCAACGATGAAACACAGAATTAGCATCGATTTTGAATACAAAAGGCAAAATGTCGACTTATTTACAAGAGGAGTAACTCATCAAATAGTTCGTGCTTTGAGCCTTTCCTGCGACAGCAGTATTAAAATCCGATGCACCATTGCAGGTTTACTGTATCCCTTGGACCTTCAGATCAACGATGAAACACAGAAATTTCATCGATATTGAATACAAAATGCAAAATGTCGACTTATTTATAAGAGGAATAACTCTTCTAATAGTTCGTGCTTTGAGCCTTTCCTGGGATAGAAGTATTAGATTCAGATGCACCATTGCAGATTTACTGTATCCCTTGGACGTTCAAATCAACGACGAAACACAGAAAGTGCATCGATATTGATTACAAAATGCAAAATGTCGACTTAGTTACAAGAGGAGTAACTCTTCGAATTATTCGTGCTTTGAGCCTTTCCTGGGACAGCAGTAATAGATTCCGATGCACCATTGCATGTTTACTGTATCCCTTGGACCTTCAAATCAACGATGAAACACAGAAATTGCATCGATATTGAATACAAAAAGCAAAATGTCGACTTATTTATAAGAGGGGTAGCTCTTCTAATAGTTCGTGATTTGAGCCTTTCCTGGGACAGCAGTATTAGATTCCGATGCACCATTGCAGGATTACTGTATCCCTCGGACCTTTAAATCAACGATGGAACACAGAAATTGCATCGATATTGAAAACAAAAGGCAAAATGGCGACTTATTAATATGAGTAGTAACTCTTTCAATAGTTCGTGCTTTGTGCCTTTCCTGGGACAGCAGTATCAGATTCCGATGCACCCTTTCAGGTTTACTGTATCCCTTGGACCTTCAAATCAACGATGAAACACAGAACTTGCATCGATATTGAATACAAAATCCAAAATGTCGACTTATTTACAAGAGGAGTAACACTTCTAATAGTTCGTGCTTTGAGTCTCTCCTGGGACAGGAGTATTAGATTCCAATGCACCATTGCAGGTTTACTGTATCCATTGGACCTTCAAATCAACGATGAAACACAGAAATTGCATCGATATTGAATACAAAAGGCAAAATGTCGACTTATTTACAAGAGGAGTAACTCTTCTAATAGTTCGTGTTTGATCCTTTCCTGGGACAGCAGTATTAGCTTCCGATGCACCATTGCAGGTTTACTGTAGCCCTTGGACCTTCAAATCAACGATGAAACACAGCAATTGCATTGATATTGAATAGAAAAGGCAAAATGTTGACTTATTTACAAGAGGAGTAACTCTTCTAATAGTTCGTGCTCTGAGCCTTTCCTGGGACAGGAGTATTAGATTCCGATGCACCAATGCAGGTTTACTGTATCCATTGCACCTTCAAATCAACGATGAAACACAGAAATTGCATCGATATTGAATACAAAATGCAAAATGTCGACTTAATTATAAGAGGAGTAACTCTTCTAATGGTTCGTGCTTTCAGCCTTTCCTGGGACAGCAGTATTTGATTCCGATGCACCATTTCAGGTTAACTGTACCCCTTGGACCTTCAAATCAACGATGAAACACAGAAATTGCATCGATATTGAATACAAAAGGCAAAATGTCGACTTATTTACAAGAGGAATAACTCTTCTAATAGTTCGTGCTTTGAGCCTTTCCTGGGAGAGCAGTATTAGATTCCGATGCACCATTGCAGGTTTACTGTATCGCTTGGACCTTCAAATCAACGATGAAAGACAGAAATTGCATCGATAATGAATACAAAAGCAAAATGTCGCCTTATTTATAGTAGGAGTAACTCTTCTAATAGTTCGTGTTTGAGCCTTTCCTGGGACAGCAGTATTAGATCCCGATGCACCATTGCAGATTTACTGTATCCCTTGGATCTTCAAATGAACGATGAAACACAGAAATTGCATCGATATTGAATACAAAAGGCAAAATGTCGACTTATTTACAAGAGGAGCAACTCTTCAAATAGTTCGTGCTTTGAGCCTTTCCTGCGACAGCAGTATTAGATTCCGATGCACCATTGCAGGTTTACTGCATCCCTTGGACATTCAAATCAACGATGAAACACAGAAATTTCTTCGATATTGAATACAAAAGGCAAAATGTCGACTTATTAAAAGTGGAATAACTCTTCTAATAGTTCGTGATTTGAGCCTTTCCTGGGACAGAAGTATTAGATTCCGATGCACCATTGCAGACTTACTGTATCCCTTGGACCTTCAAATCAACGATGAAACACAGAAATTGCATCGATATGATTACAAAAGGCAAAATGTTGACTTATTTACAAAAGGAGTAACTCTTCAAATAGTTCGTGCTTTGAGCTTTTCCTGGGACAGCAGTAATAGATCCAGATGCACCATTGCAGGTTTACTGTATCCCTTGGACCTTCAAATCAACGTAGAAACACAGAAATTGCATCGATATTGAATGCAAAAGGCAAAATGTCGACTTATTTATAAGAGGAGTAACTCATCTAGTAGTTCGTGCTTTGAGCCTTTCCTGGGACAGCAGTATTAGATTCCGATGCACCATTGCAGGTGTACTGTATCGCTTCGATCCTCAAATCAACGATGAAACACAGAAATTGCATCGATATTGAATACAAAAGGCAAAATGTCGACTTATTTACAAGAGGAGTAACTCTTCAAATAGTTCGTGCTTTGAGCCTTTCCTGCGACAGCAGTATTAGATTCCGATGCACCATTGCAGGTTTACTGTATCCCTTGGACATTCAAATCAACGATGAAACACAGAAATTTCATCGATATTGAATACAAAAGGCAAAATGTCGACTTATTTATAAGAGGAATAACTCTTCTAATAGTTCGTGCTTTGAGCCTTTCCTGGGACAGAAGTATTAGATTCCGATGCACCATTGCAGACTTACTGTATCCCTTGGACCTTCAAATCAACGATGAAACATAGAAATTGCATCGATATTGCTTACAAAAGGCAAAATGTTGACTTATTTACAAAAGGAGAAACTCTTCAAATAGTTCGTGCTTTGAGCTTTTCCTGGGACAGCAGTAATAGATCCTGATGCACCATTGCAGGTTTACTGTATCCCTTGGACCTTCAAATCAACGTAGAAACACAGAAATTGCATCGATATTGAATACAAAAGGCAAAATGTCGACTTATTTATAAGAGGAGTAACTCATCTAGTAGTTCGTGCTTTGAGCCTTTCCTGGGACAGCAGTATTAGATTCCGATGCACCATTGCAGGTTTACTGTATCCCTTGGACTATCAAATCAACGATGAATCTTAGAAATTGCATCGATAATGAATACAAAAGGCAAAATGTCGACTTATTTATAAGAGGAGTAACTCATCTAATGGTTCGTGTTTGAGCCTCTACTAGGACTGCAGTATTAGATTCCGATGCACCATTGCAGGTTTACTGTATCCCTTGGACCTTCCAATCAACGATGAAACACAGGAATTGCATCGATATTGAATACAAAAGGCAAAATGTTGACTTATTTACAAGAGGAGTATCTCTTCTAATAGTTCGTGCTTTGAGCCTTTCCTGGGACAGGAGTATTAGATTCCGATGCACCATTGCAGGTTTACTGTATCCATTGGACCTTCAAATCAACGATGAAACACAGAAATTGCATCGGTATTGAAAACAAAATGCAAAATGTCGACTTACTTATAAGGGGAGTAACTTTTCTAATAGTTCGTGCTTTGAGCCTTTCCTGGGACAGAAGTATTAGATTCCGATGCACCATTGCCGATTTACTGTATCCCTTGGACCTTCAAATCAACGATGAAACACAGAAATTGCATCGATATTGATTACAAAACGCAAAATGTCGACTTATTTACAAGAGGAGTAACTCTTCAAATAGTTCGTGCTTTGAGCCTTTCCTGGGATAGCAGTATTAGATTCCGATGCACCATTGCAGGTTTACTGTATCCCTTGGACCTTCAAATCAACGATGAAACACAGAAATTGCATCGATATTGAATACAAAATGCAAAATATCGACTTATTTATAAGAGGAGTAAATGTTCTAATAGTTCGTGCTTTGAGCCTTCCCTGGGACAGCAGTATTAGATTCCGATGCACCATTTCAGGTTAACTGTACCCCTGCGACCTTCAAATCAACGATGAAACACAGAAATTGCATCGATATTGAATACAAAAGGCAAAATGTCGCCCTATTTATAAGAGGAGTAACTCTTCTAATAGTACGTGCTTTGAGCCTTTCCTGGGACAGCAGTATTAGATTCCGATGCACAATTGCAGATTTACTGTATCGCTTGGACCTTCAAATCAACGATGAAACACAGAAATTGCATCGATATTGAATACAAAAGGCAAAATGTCGACTTATTTATAAGAGGAATGACTCTTCTAATAGTTCGTGCTTTGAGCCTTTCCTGGGATAGCAGTATTAGATTCCGATGCACCATTGCAGGTTTACTGTATCCCTTGGACCTTCAAATCAACGATGAAACACAGAAATTGCATCGATATTGAATACAAAATGCAAAATATCGACTAATTTATAAGAGGAGTAACTCTTCTAATAGTTCGTGCTTTGAGCCTTTCCTGGGACAGCAGTATTAGATTCCGATGCACCATTTCAGGTTAACTGTACCCCTGCGACCTTCAAATCAACGATGAAACACAGAAATTGCATCGATATTGAATACGAAAGGCAAAATGTCGACCTATTTAAAAGAGGAGTAACTCTTCTAATAGTACGTGCTTTGAGCCTTTCCTGGGACAGCAGTATTAGATTCCGATGCACCATTGCAGATTTACTGTATCGCTTGGACCTTCAAATCAACGATGAAACATAGAAATTGCATCGATATTGAATACAAAAGGCAAAATGTCGACTTATTTATAAGAGGAGTAACTCTTCTAATAGTTCGTGCTTTGAGCCTTTCCTGGGACAGCAGTATTAGGTCCCGATGCACCAATGCAAATTTACTGTATCCCTTGGATCTTCAAATCAACGATGAAACACAGAAATTTCATCGATATTGAATTCAAAAGGCAAAATGTCGACTTATTTACAAGAGGAGTAACTCTTCAAATAGTTCGTGCTTTGAGCCTTTCCTGGGACAGCAGTATTAGATTCCGATGCACCATTGCAGGTTTACTGTATCCCTTGGACCTTCAAATCAACGATGAAACACAGAAATTGCATCGATATTGAATACAAAAGGCAAAATGTCGACTTATTTATAAGAGGAATGACTCTTCTAATAGTTCGTGCTTTGAGCCTTTCCTGGGACAGAAGTATTAGATTCCGATGCACCATTGCAGGATTACTGTATCCCTTGGACCTTCAAATCAACGATGAAACACAGAAAGTGCATCGATATTGATTACAAAATGCAAAATGTCGACTTAGTTACAAAAGGAGTAACTGTTCGAATTATTCGTGCTTTGAGCCTTTCCTAGGACAGCAGTAATAGATTCCGATGCACCATTGCAGGTTTACTGTATCCCTTGGACCTTCAAATCGACGATGGAACACAGATATTGCATCGATATTGAATACAAAAGGCAAAATGGCGACTTATTAATATGAGTAGTAACTCTTTCAATAGTTCGTGATTTGTGCCTTTCCTGGGACAGCAGTATCAGATTCCGATGCACCCTTTCAGGTTTACTGTATCCCTTGGACCTTCAAATCAACGATGAAACACAGATATTGCATCGATATTGAATACAAAAGGCAAAATGTCGACTTATTTACAAGAGGAGTAACTCTTCTAATAGTTCGTGTTTGAGCCTTTCCTGGGACAGCAGTATTAGATTCCGATGCACCATTGCGGGTTTACTGTATCCCTTGGACCTTCAAATCAACGATGAAACACAGGAATTGCATCGATATACAATACAAAAGGCAAAATGTTGACTTATTTACAAGAGGAGTAACTCTTCTAATAGTTCGAGCTTTGAGCCTCTCCTGGGACTGGACTATTAGATTCCGATGCACCATTGCAGGTTTACTGTATCCATTGGACCTTCAAATCAACGATGAAACACAGAAATTGCATCGATATTGAATACAAAAGGCAAAATGTCGACTTATTTACAAGAGGAGTAACTCTTCTAATAGTTCGTGTTTGATCCTTTCCTGGGACAGCAGTATTAGCTTCCGATGCACCATTGCAGGTTACTGTATCCCTTGGACCTTCAAATCAACGATGAAAGACAAAAATTGCATCGATAATGAATACAAAAGGCAAAATGTTGCCTTATTTATAGGAGGAGTAACTCTTCTAATAGTTCGTGCTTTGAGCCTTTCCTGGGACAGCAGTATTAGATCACGATGCACCATTGCAGATTTACTGTATCCCTTGGATCTTCAAATGAACGATGAAACACAGAAATTGCATCGATATTGAATACAAAAGGCAAAATGTCGACTTATTTACAAGAGGAGTAACTCTTCAAATAGTTCGTGCTTTGAGCCTTTCCAGCGACAGCAGTATTAGATTCCGATGCACCATTGCAGGTTTACTGTATCCCTTGGACATTCAAATCAACGATGAAACACAGAAATTTCATCGATATTGAATACAAAAGGCAAAATGTCGACTTATTTATAAGAGGAATAACTCTTCTAATAGTTCGTGCTTTGAGCCTTTCCTGGGACAGAAGTATTAGATTCCGATGCACCATTGCAGACTTACTGTATCCCTTGGACCTTCAAATCAACGATGAAACACAGAAAGTGCATCGATATTGATTACAAAATGCAAAATATCGACATATTTACAAGAGGTGTAACTCTTCAAATTGTTTGTGCTTTGAGCCTTTCCTGGGACAGCAGTAATAGATTCCGATGCACCATTGCGGGTTTACTGTATCCCTTGGACCTTCAAATCAACGATGAAACACAGAAATTGCATCGATATTGAATACAAAAGGCAAAATGTCGACTTATTTATAAGAGGAGTAGCTCTTCTAATAGTTCGTGCTTTGAGCCTTTCCTGGGACAGCAGTATTAGATTCCGATGCACCATTGCAGGATTACTGTATCCCTCGGACCTTTAAATCAACGATGGAACACAGAAATTGCATCGATATTGAATACAAAAGGCAAAATGTCGACTTATTTACAAGAGGAGTAACTCTTCAAATTGTTCGTGCTTTGAGCCTTTTCTGGGACAGCAGTATTAGATCCGATGCACCATAGCAGGTTTACTGTATCCCTTGGATCTTCAAATCAACGATGAAACACAGGAATTGCATCGATATTCAATACAAAAGGCAAAATGTTGACTTATTTACAAGAGGAGTAACTCTTCTAATTATTCGTGCTTTGAGCCTTTCCTGGGACAGCAGTATTAGATTCCGATGCACCATTGCAGGTTTACTGTATCCCTTGGAACATCAAATCAACGATGAAACACAGATATTGCATGGATATAGAATACAAAAGGCAAAATGTCGACTTATTTATAAGAGGAGTAACTCATCTAATGGTTCGTGTTTGAGCCTCTACTGGGACTGCAGTATTAGATTCCGATGCACCATTGCAGGTTTACTGTATCCCTTGGACCTTCCAATCAACGATGAAACACAGGAATTGCATCGATATTGAATACAACAGGCAAAATGTTGACTTATTTACAAGAGGAGTATCTCTTCTAATAGTTCGTGCTTTGAGCCTTTCCTGGGACAGGAGTATTAGATTCCGATGCACCATTGCAGGTTTACTGTATCCATTGGACCTTCTAATCAACGATGAAACACAGAAATTGCATCGGTATTGAAAACAAAATGCAAAATGTCGACTTACTTATAAGGGGAGTAACTCTTCTAATAGTTCGTGCTTTGAGCCTTTCCTGGGACAGAAGTATTAGATTCCGATGCACCATTGCAGATTTACTGTATCCCTTGGACCTTCAAATCAACGATGAAACACAGAAATTGCATCGATATTGATTACAAAACGCAAAATGTCGACTTATTTACAAGAGGAGTAACTCTTCAAATAGTTCGTGCTTTGAGCCTTTCCTGGGATAGCAGTATTAGATTCCGATGAACCATTGCAGGTTTACTGTATCCCTTGGACCTTCAAATCAACGGTGAAACACAGAAATTGCATCGATATTGAATACAAAATGCAAAATATCGACTTATTTATAAGAGGAGTAACTGTTCTAATAGTTCGTGCTTTGAGCCTTCCCTGGGACAGCAGTATTAGATTCCGATGCACCATTTCAGGTTAACTGTACCCCTGCGACCTTCAAATCAACGATGAAACACAGAAATTGCATAGATATTGAATACGAAAGACAAAATGTCGACCTATTTAAAAGAGGAGTAACTCTTCTAATAGTACGTGCTTTGAGCCTTTCCAGGGACAGCAGTATTAGATTCCCATGCACCATTGCAGATTTACTGTATCGCTTGGACCTTCAAATCAACGATGAAACATAGAAATTGCATCAATATTGAATACAAAAGGCAAAATGTCGACTTATTTATAAGAGGAGTAACTCTTCTAATAGTTCGTGCTTTGAGCCTTTCCTGGGACAGCAGTATTAGGTCCCGATGCACCAATGCAGATTTACTGTATCCCTTGGATCTTCAAATCAACGATGAAACACAGAAATTGCATCGATATTGAATTCAAAAGGCAAAATGTCGACTTATTTACAAGAGGAGTAACTCTTCAAATAGTTCGTGCTTTGAGCCTTTCCTGGGACAGCAGTATTAGATTCCGATGCACCATTGCAGGTTTACTGTATCCCTTGGACCTTCAAATCAACGATGAAACACAGAAATTGCATCGATATTGAATACAAAAGGCAAAATGTCGACTTATTTATAAGCGGAATGACTCTTCTAATAGTTCGTGCTTTGAGCCTTTCCTGGGACAGAAGTATTAGATTCCGATGCACCATTGCAGGATTACTGTATCCCTTGGACCTTCAAATCAACGATGAATCACAGAAAGTGCATCGATATTGATTACAAAATGCAAAATGTCGACTTAGTTACAAAAGGAGTAACTCTTCGAATTATTCGTGCTTTGAGCCTTTCCTGGGACAGCAGTAATAGATTCCGATGCACCATTGCAGGTTTACTGTATCCCTTGGACCTTCAAATCGACGATGGAACACAGAAATTGCATCGATATTGAATACAAAGGGCAAAATGGCGACTTATTAATATGAGTAGTAACTCTTTCAATAGTTCGTGATTTGTGCTTTTCCTGGGACAGCAGTATCAGATTCCGATGCACCCTTTCAGGTTTACTGTATCCCTTGGACCTTCAAATCAACGATGAAACACAGAAATTGCATCGATATTGAATACAAAAGGCAAAATGTCGACTTATTTACAAGAGGAGTAACTCTTCTAATAGTTCGTGTTTGAGCCTTTCCTGGGACAGCAGTATTAGATTCCGATGCACCATTGCGGGTTTACTGTATCCCTTGGACCTTCAAATCAACGATGAAACACAGGAATTGCATCGATATTCAATACAAAAGGCAAAATGTTGACTTATTTACAAGAGGAGTAACTCTTCTAATAGTTCGATCTTTGAGCCTCTCCTGGGACAGGACTCTTAGATTCCAATGCACCATTGCAGGTTTACTGTATCCATTGGACCTTCAAATCAACGATGAAACACAGAAATTGCATCGATATTGAATACAAAAGGCAAAATGTCGACTTATTTACAAGAGGAGTAACTCTTCTAATATTTTTGTTTGATCCTTTCCTGGGACAGCAGTATTAGCTTCCGATGCACCATTGCAGGTTACTGTATCCCTTGGACCTTCAAATCAACGATGAAAGACAGAAATTGCATCGATAATGAATACAAAAGGCAAAATGTTGCCTTATTTATAGGAGGAGTAACTCTTCTAATAGTTCGTGCTTTGAGCCTTTCCTGGGACAGCAGTATTAGATCCCGATGCACCATTGCAGATTTACTGTATCCCTTGGATCTTCAAATGAACGATGAAACACAGAAATTGCATCGATATTGAATACAAAAGTCAAAATGTCGACTTATTTACAAGAGGAGTAACTCTTCAAATAGTTCGTGCTTTGAGCCTTTCCAGCGACAGCAGTATTAGATTCCGATGCACCATTGCAGGTTTACTGTATCCCTTGGACATTCAAATCAACGATGAAACACAGAAATTTCATCGATATTGAATACAAAAGGCAAAATGTCGACTTATTTATAAGAGGAATAACTCTTCTAATAGTTCGTGCTTTGAGCCTTTCCTGGGACAGAAGTATTAGATTCCGATGCACCATTGCAGACTTACTGTATCCCTTGGACCTTCAAATCAACGATGAAACACAGAAAGTGCATCGATATTGATTACAAAATGCAAAATGTCGACATATTTACAAGAGTTGTAACTCTTCAAATTGTTTGTGCTTTGAGCCTTTCCTGGGACAGCAGTAATAGTTTCCGATGCACCATTGCGGGTGTACTGTATCCCTTGGACCTTCAAATCAACGATGAAACACAGAAATTGCATCGATATTGAATACAAAAGGCAAAATGTCGACTTATTTATAAGAGGAGTAACTCTTCTAGTAGTTCGTGCTTTGAGCCTTTCCTGGGACGGCAGTATTTGATTCCGATGCACCATTGCAGGTTTACTGTATCCCTTGGACCATCAAATCAACGATGAAACATAGAAATTGCATCGATATTGAAAACAAAGGGCAAAATGTCGACTTATTTATAAGAGGAGTAGCTCTTCTAATAGTTCGTGCTTTGAGCCTTTCCTGGGACAGCAGTATTAGATTCCGATGCACCATTGCAGGATTACTGTATCCCTCGGACCTTTAAATCAACGATGGAACACAGAAATTGCATCGATATTGAATACAAAAGGCAAAATGTCGACTTATTTACAAGAGGAGTAACTCTTCAAATTGTTCGTGCTTTGAGCCTTTTCTGGGACAGCAGTATTAGATCCGATGCACCATAGCAGGTTTACTGTATCCCTTGGACCTTCAAATCAACGATGAAACACAGGAATTGCATCGATATTCAATACAAAAGGCAAAATGTTGACTTATTTACAAGAGGAGTAACTCTTCTAATTATTCGTGCTTTGAGCCTCTCCTGGGACGGGAGTATTAGATTCCGATGCACCAGTGCAGGTTTACTGTATCCATTGGACCTTCAAATCAACGATGAAACACAGCAATTGCATTGATATTGAATAGAAAAGGCAAAAAGTTGACTTATTTACAAGTGGAGTAACTCTTCTAATAGTTCTTGCTTTAAGCCTTTCCTGGGACAGCAGTATTAGATTCCGATGCACCATTGCAGGTTAACTGTATCCCTTGGACCTCCAAATCAACGATGAAACACAGAAATTGCATCGATATTGAATACAAAAGGAGAAATGTCAACTTATTTTCAAGAGGAGCAACTCTTCTAATAGTTCGTGCTTTGAGCCTTTCCTGGGACAGGAGTATTAGATTCCGTTGCACCATTGCAGGTTTACTGTATCCATTGCACCTTCAAATCAACGATGAAACACAGAAATTGCATCGATATTGAATACAAAAGGCAAAATGTCACTTATTTATAAGAGGAGTAACTCTTCTAATAGTTCGTGCTTAGAGCATTTCCTGGGACAGAAGTATTAAATTCCGATGCACCATTGCAGATTTACTGATTCCCTTGGCCCATCAAATCAACGATGAAACACAGAAATTGCATCGATATTGATTACAAAACTCAAAATGTCGACTTATTTACAAAAGGAGTAACTCTTCAAATAGTTCGCGCTTTGAGCCTTTCCTGGGACAGCAGTAATAGATTCTGATGCACCATTGCAGGTTTACTGTATCCCTTGGAGCTTCAAATCAACGATGAAACACAGAAATTGCATCGGTATTGAATACAAAAGGCAAAATGTCGACTTACTTATAAGAGGAGTAACTCTTCTAATAGTTCGTGCTTTGAGCCTTTCCTGGGACAGAAGTATTAGATTCCGATGCACCATTTCAGATTTACTGTATCCATTGGACCTTCAAATCAACGATGAAACACAGAAATTGCATCGATATTGATTACAAATCGCAAAATGTCGACTTATTTACAAGAGGAGTAACTCTTCAAATAGTTCGTGTTTGAGCCTTTCCTGGGATAGCAGTATTAGATTCCGATGCACCATTGCAGGTTTGCTGTATCCCTTGGACCTTCAAATCAACGATGAAAGACAGAAATTGCATCGATATTGAATACAATAGGGAAAATGTCGACTTATTTATAAGAGGAGTAACTCTTCTAATAGTTCGTGATTTGAGCCTTTCCTGGGACAGCAGTATTAGATCCCGTTGCACCATTGCAGATTTACTGTATCCCTTGGAACTTCAAATCAACGATGAAACACAGAAATTGCATCGATATTGAATACGAAAGGCAAAATGTCGACATATTTACAAGAGGAGTAACTCTTCAAATAGTTCGTGCTTTGAGCCTTTCCTGCGACAGCGGTATTAGATTCCGATGCACCATTGCAGGTTTACTGTATCCCTTGGACTTTCAAATCAACGATGAAACACAGGAATTTCATCGATATTGAATACAAAAGGCAAAATGTCGACTTATTTATAAGAGGAATAACTCTTCTAATAGTTCGTGCTTTGAGCCTTTCCTGGGACAGCAGTATTAGATCCCGATGCACCATTGCAGATTTACTGTATCCCTTGGATCTTCAAATCAACGATGAAACACAGAAATTGCATCGATTTTGAATACAAAAGGCAAAATGTCGACTTATTTACAAGAGGAGTAACTCATCAAATAGTTCGTGCTTTGAGCCTTTCCTGCGACAGCAGTATTAGATTCCGATGCACCATTGCAGGTTTACTGTAACCCTTGGACATTCAGATCAACGATGAAACACAGAAATTTCATCGATATTGAATACAAAATGCAAAATGTCGACTTAGTTACAAGAGGAGTAACTCTTCGAATTATTCGTGCTTTGAGCCTTTCCTGGGACAGCAGTAATAGATTCCGATGCACCATTGCATGTTTACTGTATCCCTTGGACCTTCAAATCAACGATGAAACACAGAAATTGCATCGATATTGAATACAAAAGGCAAAATGTCGACTTATTTATAAGAGGGGTAACTCTTCTAGTAGTTCCTGCTTTGAGCCTTTCCTGGGATAGAAGTATTAGATTCCGATGCACCATTGCAGATTTACTGTATCCCTTGGACGTTCAAATCAACGATGAAACACAGAAAGTGCATCGATATTGATTACAAAATGCAAAATGTCGACTTAGTTACAAGAGGAGTAACTCTTCGAATTATTCGTGCTTTGAGCCTTTCCTGGGACAGCAGTAATAGATTCCGATGCACCATTGCATGTTTACTGTATCCCTTGGACCTTCAAATCAACGATGAAACACAGAAATTGCATCGATATTGAATACAAAAGGCAAAATGTCGACTTATTTATAAGAGGGGTAACTCTTCTAGTAGTTCGTGCTTTGAGCCTTTCCTGGGACAGCAGTATTAGATTCCGATGCTCCATTGCAGGTTTACTGTATCGCTTGGACCATCAAATCAACGATGAAACATAGAAATTGCATCGATATTGAATACAAAAGGCAAAATGTCGACTTATTTATAAGAGGGGTAACTCTTCTAGTAGTTCGTGCTTTGAGTCTTTCCTGGGACAGCAGTATTAGATTCTGATGCACCATTGCAGGTTTACTGTATCGCTTGGACCATCAAATCAACGATGAAACATAGAAATTGCATCGATATTGAATACAAAACGCAAAATGTCGACTTATTTATAAGAGGGGTAGCTCTTCTAATAGTTCGTGATTTGAGCCTTTCCTGGGACAGCAGTATTAGTTTCCGATGCACCATTGCAGGATTACTGTACCCCTCGGACCTTTAAATCAACGATGGAACACAGAAATTGCATCGATATTGAATACAAAAGGCAAAATGGCGACTTATTAATATGAGTAGTAACTCTTTCAATAGTTCGTGCTTTGAGTCTCTCCTGGGACAGGAGTATTAGATTCCAATGCACCATTGCAGGTTTACTGTATCCATTGGACCTTCAAATCAACGATGAAACACAGAAATTGCATCGATATTGAATACAAAAGGCAAAATGTCGACTTATTTACAAGAGGAGTAACTCTTCTAATAGTTCGTGTTTGATCCTTTCCTGGGACAGCAGTATTAGCTTCCGATGCACCATTGCAGGTTTACTGTAGCCCTTGGACCTTCAAATCAACGATGAAACACAGCAATTGCATTGATATTGAATAGAAAAGGCAAAATGTTGACTTATTTACAAGAGGAGTAACTCTTCTAATAGTTCGTGCTCTGAGCCTTTCCTGGGACAGGAGTATTAGATTCCGATGCACCAATGCAGGTTTACTGTATCCATTGCACCTTCAAATCAACGATGAAACACAGAAATTGCATCGATATTGAATACAAAATGCAAAATGTCGACTTAATTATAAGAGGAGTAACTCTTCTAATGGTTCGTGCTTTGAGCCTTTCCTGGGACAGCAGTATTAGTCTCCGATGCACCATTTCAGGTTAACTGTACCCCTTGGACCTTCAAATCAACGATGAAACACAGAAATTGCATCGATATTGAATACAAAAGGCAAAATGTCGACTTATTTACAAGAGGAATAACTCTTCTAATAGTTCGTGCTTTGAGCCTTTCCTGGGAGAGCAGTATTAGATTCCGATGCACCATTGCAGGTTTACTGTATCGCTTGGACCTTCAAATCAACGATGAAAGACAGAAATTGCATCGATAATGAATACAAAAGCAAAATGTCGCCTTATTTATAGTAGGAGTAACTCTTCTAATAGTTCGTGCTTTGAGCCTTTCCTGGGACAGCAGTATTAGATCCCGATGCACCATTGCAGATTTACTGTATCCCTTGGATCTTCAAATGAACGATGAAACACAGAAATTGCATCGATATTGAATACAAAAGGCAAAATGTCGACTTATTTACAAGAGGAGTAACTCTTCAAATAGTTCGTGCTTTGAGCCTTTCCTGCGACAGCAGTATTAGATTCCGATGCACCATTGCAGGTTTACTGCATCCCTTGGACATTCAAATCAACGATGAAACACAGAAATTGCATCGATATTGAATACAAAAGGCAAAATTTCGACTTATTAAAAGTGGAATAACTCTTCTAATAGTTCGTGATTTGAGCCTTTCCTGGGACAGAAGTATTAGATTCCGATGCACCATTGCAGACTTACTGTAACCCTTGGACCTTCAAATCAACGATGAAACACAGAAAGTGCATCGATATTGATTACAAAAGGCAAAATGTTGACTTATTTACAAAAGGAGTAACTCTTCAAATAGTTCGTGCTTTGAGCTTTTCCTGGGACAGCAGTAATAGATCCAGATGCACCATTGCAGGTTTACTGTATCCCTTGGACCTTCAAATCAACGTAGAAACACAGAAATTGCATCGATATTGAATGCAAAAGGCAAAATGTCGACTTATTTATAAGAGGAGTGACTCATCTAGTAGTTCGTGCTTTGAGCCTTTCCTGGGACAGCAGTATTAGATTCCGATGCACCATTGCAGGTTTACTGTATCCCTTGGAACATCAAATCAACGATGAAAGACAGAAATTGCATCGATAATGAATACAAAAGGCAAAATGTCGCCTTATTTATAGGAGGAGCAACTCTTCTAATAGTTCGTGCTTTGAGCCTTTCCTGGGACAGCAGTATTAGATCCCGATGCACCATTGCAGATTTACTGTATCCCTTGGATCTTCAAATGAACGATGAAACACAGAAATTGCATCGATATTGAATACAAAAGCAAAATGTCGACTTATTTACAAGAGGAGTAACTCTTCAAATAGTTCGTGCTTTGAGCCTTTCCTGCGACAGCAGTATTAGATTCCGATGCACCATTGCAGGTTTACTGTATCCCTTGGACATTCAAATCAACGATGAAACACAGAAATTTCATCGATATTGAATACAAAAGGCAAAATGTCGACTTATTTATAAGAGGAATAACTCTTCTAATAGTTCGTGTTTTGAGTCTTTCCTGGGACAGAAGTATTAGATTCCGATGCACCATTGCAGACTTACTGTATCCCTTGGACCTTCAAATCAACGATGAAACACTGAAATTGCATCGATATTGCTTACAAAAGGCAAAATGTTGACTTATTTACAAAAGGAGTAACTCTTCAAATAGCTCGTGCTTTGAGCTTTTCCTGGGACAGCAGTAATAGATCCTGATGCACCATTGCAGGTTTACTGTATCCCTTGGACCTTCAAATCAACGTAGAAACACAGAAATTGCATCGATATTGAATACAAAAGGCAAAATGTCGACTTATTTATAAGAGGAGTAACTCAACTAGTTGTTCGTGCTTTGAGCCTTTCCTGGGACAGCAGTATTAGATTCCGATGCACCATTGCAGGTTTACTGTATCCCTTGGAACATCAAATCAACGATGAAACACAGATATTGCATAGATATTGAATACAAAAGGCAAAATGTCGACTTATTTACAAGGGGAGTAACTCTTCTAATAGTTCGTGTTTGATCCTTTCCTGGGACAGCAGTATTAGCTTCCGATGCACCATTGCAGGTTTACTGTAGCCCTTGGACCTTCAAATCAACGATGAAACACAGCAATTGCATTGATATTGAATAGAAAAGGCAAAATGTTGACTTATTTACAAGAGGAGTAACTCTTCTAATAGTTCGTGCTCTGAGCCTTTCCTGGGACAGGAGTATTAGATTCCGATGCACCAATGCAGGTTTACTGTATCCATTGCACCTTCAAATCAACGATGAAACACAGAAATTGCATCGATATTGAATACAAAATGCAAAATGTCGACTTAATTATAAGAGGAGTAACTCTTCTAATGGTTCGTGCTTTGAGCCTTTCCTGGGACAGCAGTATTAGTCTCCGATGCACCATTTCAGGTTAACTGTACCCCTTGGACCTTCAAATCAACGATGAAACACAGAAATTGCATCGATATTGAATACAAAAGGCAAAATGTCGACTTATTTACAAGAGGAATAACTCTTCTAATAGTTCGTGCTTTGAGCCTTTCCTGGGAGAGCAGTATTAGATTCCGATGCACCATTGCAGGTTTACTGTATCGCTTGGACCTTCAAATCAACGATGAAAGACAGAAATTGCATCGATAATGAATACAAAAGCAAAATGTCGCCTTATTTATAGTAGGAGTAACTCTTCTAATAGTTCGTGCTTTGAGCCTTTCCTGGGACAGCAGTATTAGATCCCGATGCACCATTGCAGATTTACTGTATCCCTTGGATCTTCAAATGAACGATGAAACACAGAAATTGCATCGATATTGAATACAAAAGGCAAAATGTCGACTTATTTACAAGAGGAGTAACTCTTCAAATAGTTCGTGCTTTGAGCCTTTCCTGCGACAGCAGTATTAGATTCCGATGCACCATTGCAGGTTTACTGCATCCCTTGGACATTCAAATCAACGATGAAACACAGAAATTGCATCGATATTGAATACAAAAGGCAAAATTTCGACTTATTAAAAGTGGAATAACTCTTCTAATAGTTCGTGATTTGAGCCTTTCCTGGGACAGAAGTATTAGATTCCGATGCACCATTGCAGACTTACTGTAACCCTTGGACCTTCAAATCAACGATGAAACACAGAAATTGCATCGATATTGATTACAAAAGGCAAAATGTTGACTTATTTACAAAAGGAGTAACTCTTCAAATAGTTCGTGCTTTGAGCTTTTCCTGGGACAGCAGTAATAGATCCAGATGCACCATTGCAGGTTTACTGTATCCCTTGGACCTTCAAATCAACGTAGAAACACAGAAATTGCATCGATATTGAATGCAAAAGGCAAAATGTCGACTTATTTATAAGAGGAGTAACTCATCTAGTAGTTCGTGCTTTGAGCCTTTCCTGGGACAGCAGTATTAGATTCCGATGCACCATTGCAGGTTTACTGTATCCCTTGGAACATCAAATCAACGATGAAAGACAGAAATTGCATCGATAATGAATACAAAAGGCAAAATGTCGCCTTATTTATAGGAGGAGCAACTCTTCTAATAGTTCGTGCTTTGAGCCTTTCCTGGGACAGCAGTATTAGATCCCGATGCACCATTGCAGATTTACTGTATCCCTTGGATCTTCAAATGAACGATGAAACACAGAAATTGCATCGATATTGAATACAAAAGCAAAATGTCGACTTATTTACAAGAGGAGTAACTCTTCAAATAGTTCGTGCTTTGAGCCTTTCCTGCGACAGCAGTATTAGATTCCGATGCACCATTGCAGGTATACTGTATCCCTTGGACATTCAAATCAACGATGAAACACAGAAATTTCATCGATATTGAATACAAAAGGCAAAATGTCGACTTATTTATAAGAGGAATAACTCTTCTAATAGTTCGTGTTTTGAGTCTTTCCTGGGACAGAAGTATTAGATTCCGATGCACCATTGCAGACTTACTGTATCCCTTGGACCTTCAAATCAACGATGAAACACTGAAATTGCATCGATATTGCTTACAAAAGGCAAAATGTTGACTTATTTACAAAAGGAGTAACTCTTCAAATAGTTCGTGCTTTGAGCTTTTCCTGGGACAGCAGTAATAGATCCTGATGCACCATTGCAGGTTTACTGTATCCCTTGGACCTTCAAATCAACGTAGAAACACAGAAATTGCATCGATATTGAATACAAAAGGCAAAATGTCGACTTATTTATAAGAGGAGTAACTCAACTAGTAGTTCGTGCTTTGAGCCTTTCCTGGGACAGCAGTATTAGATTCCGATGCACCATTGCAGGTTTACTGTATCCCTTGGAACATCAAATCAACGATGAAACACAGATATTGCATAGATATTGAATACAAAAGGCAAAATGTCGACTTATTTATAAGAGGAGTAACTCTTCTAATAGTTCGTGCTTTGAGCCTTTTTCTGGGACAGCAGTATTCGATTCCGATGCACCATTGCTGGTTTACTGTATCCCTTGTCCCTTCAAATTAACGATGAAATACAGAAATTGCATCGATATTGATAAAAAAGCAAAATGTCGACTTATTTATAAGAGGAGTAACTCTTCTAATAGTTCGTGCTTTGAGCCTTTCTTTGGACAGCAGTATTAGATTCCGATGCACCATTGCAGGTTAACGGTATCCCTTGGCCCTTCAAATCAACGATGAAAGACAGAAATTGCATCGATATTGAATACAAAAGGGCAAAATGTCGAATTATTTATAAGAGGAGTAACTCTTCTAATAGTTCGTGATTTGAGCCTTTCCTGGGACAGCAGTATTAGATTCCGATGCACCATTGCAGGATTACTGTATCCCTTGGAACTTCAAATCAGCGATGGAACACAGAAATTGCATCGATATTGAATACAAAAGGCGAAATGTCGATTTATTTACAAGAGGAGTAACTCTTGAAATTGTTCGTGCTTTGAGCCTTTCCTGGGATAGCAGTATTAGATGCCGATGCACCATTGCAGGTTTACTGTATCCCTTGGACTATCAAATCAACGATGAAACTTAGAAATTGCATCGATAATGAATACAAAAGGCAAAATGTCGACTTATTTATAAGAGGAGTAACTCATCTAATGGTTCGTGTTTGAGCCTCTACTGGGACTGCAGTATTAGATTCCGATTCACCATTGCAGGTTTACTGTATCCCTTGGACCTTCCAATCAACGATGAAACACAGGAATTCATTGGAAATTGAATACAAAAGGCAAAATGTTGAATTATTTACAAGAGGAGTATCTCTTCTAATAGTTCGTGCTTTGAGCCTTTCCTGGGACAGGAGTATTAGATTCCGATGCACCATTGCAGGTTTACTGTATCCATTGGACCTTCAAATCAACGATGAAACACAGAAATTGCATCGGTATTGAAAACAAAATGCAAGATGTCGACTTACTTATAAGGGGAGTAACTCTTCTAATAGTTCGTGCTTTGAGCCTTTCCTGGGACAGAAGTATTAGATTCCGATGCACCATTGCAGATTTACTGTATCCCTTGGACCTTCAAATCAACGGTGAAACACAGAAATTGCATCGATATTGAATACAAAATGCAAAATATCGACTTATTTATAAGAGGAGTAACTGTTCTAATAGTTCGTGCTTTGAGCCTTCCCTGGGACAGCAGTATTAGATTCCGATGCACCATTTCAGGTTAACTGTACCCCTGCGACCTTCAAATCAACGATGAAACACAGAAATTGCATCGATATTGAATCCAAAAGGCAAAATGTCGACTTATTTACAAGAGGAGTAACTCTTCTAATAGTTCGTGTTTGAGCCTTTCCTGGGACAGCAGTAATAGATTCCGATGCACCAATGCAGGTTTACTGTATCCCTTGGACCTTCAAATCAATGATGAAACACAGAAATTGCATCGATATTGCTTACAAAAGGCAAAATGTTGACTTATTTACAAAAGGAGTAACTCTTCAAATAGTTCGTGCTTTGAGCTTTTCCTGGGACAGCAGTAATAGATCCTGATGCACCATTGCAGGTTTACTGTATCCCTTGGACCTTCAAATCAACGTAGAAACACAGAAATTGCATCGATATTGAATACAAAAGGCAAAATGTCGACTTATTTATAAGAGGAGTAACTCATCTAGTAGTTCGTGCTTTGAGCCTTTCCTGGGACAGCAGTATTAGATTCCGATGCACCATTGCAGGTTTACTGTATCCCTTGGAACATCAAATCAACGATGAAACACAGATATTGCATAGATATTGAATACAAAAGGCTAAATGTCGACTTATTTATAAGAGGAGTAACTCTTCTAATAGTTCGTGCTTTGAGCCTTTCCTGGGACAGCAGTATTAGATTCCGATGCACCATTGCTGGTTTACTGTATCCCTTGTACCTTCAAATTAACGATGAAATACAGAAATTGCATCGATATTGATAAAAAAGCAAAATGTCGACTTATTTATAAGAGGAGTAACTCTTCTAATAGTTCGTGCTTTGAGCCTTTCTTGGGACAGCAGTATTAGATTCCGATGCACCATTGCAGGTTAACGGTATCCCTTGGCCCTTCAAATCAACGATGAAAGACAGAAATTGCATCGATATTGAATACAAAGGGCAAAATGTCGAATTATTTATAAGAGGAGTAACTCTTCTAATAGTTCGTGCTTTGAGCCTTTCCTGGGACAGCAGTATTAGATTCCGATGCACCATTGCAGGATTACTGTATCCCTTGGAACTTCAAATCAACGATGGAACACAGAAATTGCATCGATATTGAATACAAAAGGCGAAATGTCGATTTATTTACAAGAGGAGTAACTCTTGAAATTGTTCGTGCTTTGAGCCTTTCCTGGGATAGCAGTATTAGATGCCGATGCACCATTGCAGGTTTACTGTATCCCTTGGACTATCAAATCAACGATGAAACTTAGAAATTGCATCGATAATGAATACAAAAGGCAAAATGTCGACTTATTTATAAGAGGAGTAACTCATCTAATGGTTCGTGTTTGAGCCTCTACTGGGACTGCAGTATTAGATTCCGATTCACCATTGCAGGTTTACTGTATCCCTTGGACCTTCCAATCAACGATGAAACACAGGAATTCATTGGAAATTGAATACAAAAGGCAAAATGTTGACTTATTTACAAGAGGAGTATCTCTTCTAATAGTTCGTGCTTTGAGCCTTTCCTGGGACAGGAGTATTAGATTCCGATGCACCATTGCAGGTTTACTGTATCCATTGGACCTTCAAATCAACGATGAAACACAGAAATTGCATCGGTATTGAAAACAAAATGCAAGATGTCGACTTACTTATAAGGGGAGTAACTCTTCTAATAGTTCGTGCTTTGAGCCTTTCCTGGGACAGAAGTATTAGATTCCGATGCACCATTGCAGATTTACTGTATCCCTTGGACCTTCAAATCAACGATGAAACACAGAAATTGCATCGATATTGATTACAAAACGCAAAATGTCGACTTATTTACAAGAGGAGTAACTCTTCAAATAGTTCGTGCTTTGAGCCTTTCCTGGGATAGCAGTATTAGATTCCGATGCACCATTGCAGGTTTACTGTATCCCTTGGACCTTCAAATCAACGGTGAAACACAGAAATTGCATCGATATTGAATACAAAATGCAAAATATCGACTTATTTATAAGAGGAGTAACTGTTCTAATAGTTCGTGCTTTGAGCCTTCCCTGGGACAGCAGTATTAGATTCCGATGCACCATTTCAGGTTAACTGTACCCCTGCGACCTTCAAATCAACGATGAAACACAGAAATTGCATCGATATTGAATACAAAAGGCAAAATGTCGACCTACTTATAAGAGGAGTAACTCTTCTAATAGTACGTGCTTTGAGCCTTTCCTGGGACAGCAGTATTAGATTCCGATGCACCATTGCAGATTTACTGTATCGCTTGGACCTTCAAATCAACGAAGAAACATAGAAATTGCATCGATATTGAATACAAAAGGCAAAATGTCGACTTATTTATAAGATGAGTAACTCTTCTAATAGTTCGTGCTTTGAGACTTTCCTGGGACAGCAGTATTAGATCCCGATGCACCAATGCAGATTTACTGTATCCCTTGGATCTTCAAATCAACGATGAAACACAGAAATTGCATCGATATTGAATACAAAAGGCAAAATGTCGACTTATTTATAAGAGGAATGACTCTTCTAATAGTTCGTGCTTTGAGCCTTTCCTGGGATAGCAGTATTAGATTCCGATGCACCATTGCAGGTTTACTGTATCCCTTGGACCTTCCAATCAACGATGAAACACAGAAATTGCACCGATATTGACTACAAAATGCAAAATATCGACTAATTTATAAGAGGAGTAACTCTTCTAATAGTTCGTGCTTTGAGCCTTTCCTGGGACAGCAGTATTAGATTCCGATGCACCATTTCAGGTTAACTGTACCCCTGCGACCTTCAAATCAACGATGAAACACAGAAATTGCATCGATATTGAATACGAAAGGCAAAATGTCGACCTATTTAAAAGAGGAGTAACTCTTCTAATAGTACGTGCTTTGAGCCTTTCCTGGGACAGCAGTATTAGATTCCGATGCACCATTGCAGATTTACTGTATCGCTTGGACCTTCAAATCAACGATGAAACATAGAAATTGCATCGATATTGAATACAAAAGGCAAAATGTCGACTTATTTATAAGAGGAGTAACTCTTCTAATAGTTCGTGCTTTGAGCCTTTCCTGGGACAGCAGTATTAGGTCCCAATGCACCAACGCAGATTTACTGTATCCCTTGGATCTTCAAATCAACGATGAAACACAGAAATTGCATCGATACTGAATTCAAAAGGCAAAATGTCGACTTATTTACAAGAGGAGTAACTCTTCAAATAGTTCGTGCTTTGAGCCTTTCCTGGGACAGCAGTATTAGATTCCGATGCACCATTGCAGGTTTACTGTATCCCTTGGACCTTCAAATCAACGATGAAACACAGAAATTGCATCGATATTGAATACAAAAGGCAAAATGTCGACTTATTTATAAGAGGAATGACTCTTCTAATAGTTCGTGCTTTGAGCCTTTCCTGGGACAGAAGTATTAGATTCCTGTGCACCATTGCAGGATTACTGTATCCCTTGGACCTTCAAATCAACGATGAAACACAGAAAGTGCATCGATATTGATTACAAAATGCGAAATGTCGACTTAGTTACAAAAGGAGTAACACTTCGAATTATTCGTGCTTTGAGCCTTTCCTGGGACAGCAGTAATAGATTCCGATGCACCATTGCAGGTTTACTGTATCCCTTGGACCTTCAAATCAACGATGAAACACAGAAATTGCATCGATATTGAATACAAAAGGCAAAATGTCGACTTATTTACAAGAGGAGTAACTCTTCTAATAGTTCGTGTTTGAGCCTTTCCTGGGACAGCAGTATTAGATTGCGATGCACCATTGCAGGTTTACTGTATCCATTGGACCTTCAAATCAACGATGAAACACAGAAATTGCATCGATATTGAATACAAAAGGCAAAATGTCGACTTATTTACAAGAGGAGTAACTCTTCTAATAGTTCGTGTTTGATCCTTTCCTGGGACAGCAGTATTAGCTTCCGATGCACCATTGCAGGTTACTGTATCCCTTGGACCTTCAAATCAACGATGAAAGACAGAAATTGCATCGATAATGAATACAAAAGGCAAAATGTTGCCTTATTTATAGGAGGAGTAACTCTTCTAATAGTTCGTGCTTTGAGCCTTTCCTGGGACAGCAGTATTAGATCCCGATGCACCATTGCAGATTTACTGTATCCCTTGGATCTTCAAATGAACGATGAAACACAGAAATTGCATCGATATTGAATACAAAAGGCAAAATGTCGACTTAATTACAAGAGGAGTAACTCTTCAAATAGTTCGTGCTTTGAGCCTTTCCAGCGACAGCAGTATTAGATTCCGATGCACCATTGCAGGTTTACTGTATCCCTTGGACATTCAAATCAACGATGAAACACAGAAATTTCATCGATATTGAATACAAAAGGCAAAATGTCGACTTATTTATAAGAGGAATAACTCTTCTAATAGTTCGTGCTTTGAGCCCATTGCAGATTTACTGTATCCCTTGGACATTCAAATCAACGATGAAACACAGAAAGTGCATCGATATTGATTACAAAATGCAAAATGTCGACTTATTTACAAGAGGAGTAACTCTTCAAATTGTTCGTGCTTTGAGCCTTTCCTGGTACAGCAGTAATAGATTCCGATGTACCATTGCAGGTTTACTGTATCCTTTGGACCTTCAAATCACGATGAAACACAGAAATTGCATCGATATTGAATACAAAAGGCAAAATGTCGACTTATTTATAAGAGGAGTAACTCTTCTAGTAGTTCGTGCTTTGAGCCTTTCCTGGGACAGCAGTATTAGATTCCGATGCACCATTGCAGGTTTACTGTATCCCTTGGACCCTCAAGTCAACGATGAAACATAGAAATTGCATCGATATTGAATACAAAAGGCAAAATGTCGACTTATTTATAAGTGGAGTAGCTCTTCTAATAGTTCGTGCTTTGAGCCTTTCCTGGGACAGCAGTATTAGATTCCGATGCACCATTACAGGATTACTGTATCCCTCGGACCTTTAAATCAACGTTGGAACACAGAAATTGCATCGATATTGAATACAAAAGGCAAAATGTCGACTTATTTATAAGAGGAGTAACTCTTCTAATAGTTCGTGCTTTGAGCCTTTCCTGGGACAGCAGTATTAGATTCCGATGCACCATTGCAGGATTACTGTATCTCTCGGACCTTTAAATCAACGTTGGAACACAGAAATTGCATCGATATTGAATACAAAATGCAAAATGTCGACTTAATTATAAGAGGAGTAACTCTTCTAATAGTTCGTGCTTTGAGCCTTTCCTGGGACAGCAGTATTAGATTCCGATGCACCATTTCAGGTTAACTGTACCCCTTGGACCTACAAATCAACGATTAAACACAGAAATTGCATCGATATTGAATACAAAATGCAAAAAGTCTACTTAATTATAAGAGGAGTAACTCTTCTAATAGTTCGTGCTTTGAGCCTTTCCTGGGACAGCAGTATTAGATTCCGATGCACCATTTCAGGTTAACTGTACCCCTTGGACCTTCAAATCAACGATGAAACACAGAAATTGCATCGATATTGAATACAAAAGGCAAAATGTCGACTTATTTACAAGAGGAGTAACCCTTCTAATAGTTCGTGCTTTGAGCCTTTCCAGGGACAGCAGTATTAGATTCCGATGCACCATTGCAGGTTTACTGTATCGCTTGGACCTTCAAATCAACGATGAAAGACAGAAATTGCATCGACATTGAATACAAAAGGCAAAATGTCGACTTATTTATAAGAGGAGTAACTCTTCTAATAGTTCGTGCTTTGAGCCTTTCCTGGGACAGCAGTATTAGATCCCGATGCACCATTGCAGATTTCCTGTATCCCTTGGATCTTCAAATCAACGATGAAACACAGAAATTGCATCGATATTGAATACAAAAGGCAAAATGTCGACTTATTTACAAGGGGAGTAACTCTTCAAATTGTTCGTGCTTTGAGCCTTTCCTGGTACAGCAGTAATAGATTCCGATGCACCATTGCAGGTTTACTGTATCCTTTGGACCTTCAAATCACGATGAAACACAGAAATTGCATCGATATTGAATACAAAAGGCAAAATGTCGACTTATTTATAAGAGGAGTAACTCTTCTAGTAGTTCGTGCTTTGAGCCTTTCCTGGGACAGCAGTATTAGATTCCGATGCACCATTGCAGGTTTACTGTATACCTTGGACCATCAAATCAACGATGAAACATAGAAATTGCATCGATATTGAATACAAAAGGCAAAATGTCGACTTATTTATAAGAGGAGTAGCTCTTCTAATAGTTCGTGCTTTGAGCCTTTCCTGGGACAGCAGTATTAGATTCCGATGCACCATTGCAGGATTACTGTATCCCTCGGACCTTTAAATCAACGTTGGAACACAGAAATTGCATCGATATTGAATACAAAGGCAAAATGTCGACTTATTTGTAAGAGGAGTAACTCTTCTAATAGTTCGTGCTTTGAGCCTTTCCTGGGACAGCAGTATTAGATTCCGATGCACCATTGCAGGATTACTGTATCCCTTGGACCTTCAAATCAACGATGGAACACAGAAATTGCATCGATATTAAATACAAAAGGCGAAATGTCGACTTATTTACAAGAGGAGTAACTCTTCAAATAGTTCGTGCTTTGAGCCTTTCCTGGGACAGCAGTATTAGATTCCGATGCACCATTGCAGGATTACTGTATCCCTTCGACCTTAAAATCAACGATGGAACGCAGAAATTGCATCGATATTGAATACAAAATGCAAAAGGTCGACTTAATTATAAGAGGAGTAACTCTTCTAATAGTTCGTGCTTTGAGCCTTTCCTGGGACAGCAGTAATGGATTCCGTTGCACCATTGCAGGTTTACTGTATCCCTTGGACCTTCAAATCACGATGAAACACAGAAATTGCATCGATATTGAATACAAAAGGCAAAATGTCGACTTATTTATAAGAGGAGTAACTCTTCTAGTAGTTCGTGCTTTGAGCCTTTCCTGGGACAGCAGTATTAGATTCCGATGCACCATTGCAGGTTTACTGTATCCCTTGGACCATCAAATCAACGATGAAACATAGAAATTGCATCGATATTGAATACAAAAGGGAAAATGTCGACTTATTTATAAGAGGAGTAGCACTTCTAATAGTTCGTGCTTTGAGCCTTTCCTGGGACAGCAGTATTAGATTCCGATGCACCATTGTAGGATTACTGTATCCCTCGGACCTTTAAATCAACGATGGAACACAGAAAGTGCATCGATATTGAATACAAAAGGCAAAATGTCGACTTATTTTTATGAGTAGTAACTCTTTCAATAGTTCGTGCTTTGTGCCTTTCCTGGGACAGCAGTATCAGATTCCGATGCACCCTTTCAGGTTTACTGTATCCCTTGGACCTTCAAATCAACGATGAAACACAGAACTTGCATCGATAGTGAATACAAATGGCAAAATGTCGACTTATTTACAAGAGGAGTAACTCTTCTAATAGATCGTGTTTGAGCCTTTCCTGGGACAGCAGTATTAGATTCCGACGCACCATTGCAGGTTTACTGTATCGCATGGACCTTCAAATCAACGATGAAAGACAGAAATTGCATCGATATTGAATACAAAAGGCAAAATGTCGACTTATTTACAAGAGGAGTAACTCTTCTAATAGTTCGTGCTTTGAGCCTTTCCTGGGACAGCAGTATTAGATCCCGATGCACCATTGCAGATTTACTGTATCCCTTGGATCTTCAAATCAACGATGAAACACAGAAATTGCATCGATATTGAATACAAAAGGCAAAATGTCGACTTATTTACAAGAGGAGTAACTCTTCAAATAGTTCGTGCTTTGAGCCTTTCCTGCAACAGCAGTATTAGATTCCGATGCACTATTGCAGGTTTACTGTATCCCTTGGAACTTCAAATCAACGATGAAACACAGAAATTTCATCGATATTGAATACAAAAGGCAAAATGTCGACTTATTTATAAGAGGAATAACTCTTCTAATAGATCGTGCTTTGAGCCTTTCCTGGGACAGAAGTATTAGATTCCGATGAACCATTGCAGATTTACTGTATCTCTTGGACATTCAAATTAACGATGAAACACAGAAAGTGCATCGATATTGATTACAAAATGCAAAATGTCGACTTATTTACAAGAGGAGTAACTCTTCAAATTGTTCGTGCTTTGAGCCTTTCCTGGGACAGCAGTAATAGATACCGATGCACCATTGCAGGTTTACTGTATCCCTTGGACCTTCAAATCACGATGAAACACAGAAATTGCATCGATATCGAATACAAAAGGCAAAATGTCAACTTATTTATAAGAGGAGTAACTCTTCTAGTAATTCGTGCTTTGAGCCTTTCCTGGGACAGCAGCATTAGATTCCGATGCACCATTGCAGGTTTACTGTATCCCTTGGACAATCAAATCAACGATGAAACATAGAAATTGCATCGATATTGAATACAAAAGGCAAAATGTCGACTAATTTATAAGAGGAATAACTCTTCTAATAGTTCGTGCTTTGAGCCTTTCCTGGGACAGAAGTATTAGATTCCGATGCACCATTGCAGAATTACTGTATCCCTTGGACATTCAAATCAACGATGAAACACAGAAAGTGCATCGATATTGATTACAAAATGCAAAATGTCGACTTATTTACAAGAGGAGTAACTCTTCAAATTGTTCGTGCTTTGAGCCTTTCCTGGGACAGCAGTAATAGATTCCGATGCACCATTGCAGGTTTACTGTATCCCTTGGACCTTCAAATCACGATGAAACACAGAAATTGCATTGATTTCGAATACAAAAGGCAAAATGTCGACTTATTTATAAGAGGAGTAACTCTTCTAGTAATTTGTGCTTTGGGCCTTTCCTGGGACAGCAGCATTAGATTCCGATGCACCATTGCAGGTTTACTGTATCCCTTGGACAATCAAATCAACGATGAAACATAGAAATTGCATCGATATTGAATACAAAAGGCAAAATGTCGACTTATTTATAAGAGGAGTAGCTCTTCTAATAGTTCGTGCTTTGAACCTTTCCTGGGACAGCAGTATTAGATTCCGATGCACCATTGCAGGATTACTGTATCCCTGGGACCTTTAAATCAACGATGGAACACAGAAATTGCATCGATATTGAATACAAAAGGCAAAATGTCGACTTATTAATATGAGTAGTAACTCTTTCAATAGTTCGTGCTTTGTGCCTTTCCTGGGACAGCAGTATCAGATTCCGATGCACCATTGCAGGATTACTGTATCCCTTGGACCTTCAAATCAACGATGGAACACAGAAATTGCATCGATATTGAATACAAAAGGCGAAATGTCGACATATTTACAAGAGGAGTAACTCTTCAAATAGTTCGTGCTTTGAGCCTTTCCTGGAATAGCAGTATTAGATTCCGATGCACCATTGCAGGTTTACTGTATCCCTTGGACCTTCAAATCAACGATTAAACACAGAAATTGCATCGATATTGAATACAAAATGCAAAAAGTCGACTTAATTATAAGAGGAGTAACTCATCTAATAGTTCGTGCTTTGAGCCTTTCCCGGGACAGCAGTAATAGATTCCGATGCACCATTTCAGGTTAACTGTACCGCTTGGACCTTCAAATCAACGATGAAACACAGAAATTGCATCGATATTGAATACAAAAGGCAAAATGTCGTCTTATTTACAAGAGGAGTAACTCTTCTAATAGTTCGTGCTTTGAGCCTTTCCTGGGACAGCAGTATTAGATTCCGATGCACCATTGCAGGTTTAATGTATCGATTGGACCTTCAAATCAACGATGAAAGACAGAAATTGCATCGATATTGAATACAAAAGGCAAAATGTCGACTTATTTATAAGAGGAGAAACTCTTCTAATAGTTCGTGTTTTGAGCCTTTCCTGGGACAGCAGTATTAGATCCCGATGCACCATTGCAGATTTACTGTATACCTTGGATCTTCAAATCAACGATGAAACACAGAAATTGCATCGATATTGAATACAAAAGGCAAAATGTCGACTTATTTACAAGGGGAGTAACTCTTCAAATTGTTCGTGATTTGAGCCTTTCCTGCGACAGCAGTATTAGATTCCGATGCACCATTGCAGGTTTACTGTATCCCTTGGACCTTCAAATCAACGATGAAACACAGAAATTTCATCGATATTGGATACAAAAGGCAAAATGTCGACTTATTTATAAGGGGAATAACTCTTCTAATTGTTAGTGCTTTGAGCCTTTCCTGGGACAGAAGTATTTGATTCCGATGTACCATTGCAGATTTACTGTATCCCTTGGACATTTAAATCAACGATGAAACACAGAAAGAGCATCGAAATTGATAACAAAATGCAAAATGTCGATTTATTTACAAGAGGAGTAACTCTTCAAATTGTTCGTGCTTTGAGCTTTTCCTGGGACAGCAGTAATAGATTCCGATGTACCATTGCAGGTTTACTGTATCCCTTGGACCTTCAAATCACGATGAAACACAGAAATTGCATCGATATTGAATACAAAAGGCAAAATGTCGACTTATTTATAAGAGGAGTAACTCTTCTAGTAGTTCGTGCTTTGAGCCTTTCCTGGGACAGGAGTATTAGATTCCGATGCACCATTGCAGGTTTACTGTATCCCTTGGACCATTAAATCAACGATGAAACATAGAAATTGCATCGATATTGAATACAGAAGGCAAAATGTCGACTTATTTATAAGAGGAGTAGCTCATCTAATAGTTCGTGCTTTGAGCCTTTCCTGGGACAGCAGTATTAGATTCCGATGCACCATTGCAGGATTACTGTATCCCTCGGACCTTTAAATCAACGATGGAACACAGAAATTGCATCGATATTGAATACAAAAGGCAAAATGTCGACTTATTTATATGAGTAGTAACTCTTTCAATAGTTCGTGCTTTGTGCCTTTCCTGGGACAGCAGTATCAGATTCCGATGCACCCTTTCAGGTTTACTGTATCCCTGGGACATTCAAATCAACGATGAAACACAGAAATTGCATCTATATTGAATACAAAAGGCAAAATGTTGACTTATTTACAAGAGGAGTAACTCTTCTAATAGTTCGTGCTTTGAGCCTCTCCTTGGACAGGAGTATTAGATTCCGATGCACCATTGCAGGTTTACTGTATCCCTTGGACCTTCAAATCAACGATGAAACACAGCAATTGCATTGATATTGAATAGAAAAGGCAAAATGTTGACTTATTCACAAGAGGAGTAACTCTTCTAATAGTTCGTGCTTTGAGCCTTTCCTGGGACAGCAGTATTAGATTCCGATGCACCATTGCAGGTTAACTGTATCCTTTGGACCTTTAAATCAACGATGAAGCACAGAAATTGCATCGATATTGAATACAAAATGAGAAATGTCGACTTATTTACAAGAATAGCAACTCTTCTAATGGTTCGTGCTTTGAGCCTTTCCTGGGACAGGAGTATTAGATTCCGATGCACCATTGCAGGTTTACTGTATCCATTGCACCTTCAAATCAACGATGAAACACAGAAATTGCATCGATATTGAATACAAAAGGCAAAATGTCACTTATTTAAAAGAGGAGTAACTCTTCTAATAGTTCGTGCTTAGAGCCTTTCCTGGGACAGAAGTATTAAATTCCGATGCACCATTGCAGAATTACTGTATCCCTTGGACCTTCAAATCAACGATGAAACACAGAAATTGCATCGATATTGATTACAAAATGCAAAATGTCGACTTATTTACAAGAGGAGTAACTCTTCAAATAGTTCGCGCTTTGAGCCTTTCCTGGGACAGCAGTATTAGATTCCGATGCACCATTGCAGGTTTACTGTATCCCTTGGACCTTCAAATCAACGATGAAACACAGAAATTGCATCGATATTTAATACAAAAGGCAAAATGTCGACTTACTTATAAGAGGAGTAACTCTTCTAATAGTTCGTGCTTTGAACCTTTCCTGGGACAGCAGTATTAGATTCCGATGCACCATTGCAGGATTACTGTATCCCTTGGACCTTCAAATCAACGATGGAACACAGAAATTGCATCGATATTGAATACAAAAGGCGAAATGTCGTCTTATTTACAAGAGGAGTAACTCTTCAAATAGTTCGTGCTTTGAGCCTTTCCTGGGATAGCAGTATTAGATTCCGATGCACCATTGCAGGTTTACTGTATCCCTTGGACCTTCAAATCAACGATGAAACACAGAAATTGCATCGATATTGAATACAAAATGCGAAATGTCGACTTAATTATAAGAGGAGCAACTCTTCTAATAGTTCGTGCTTTGAGCATTTCCTGGGACAGCAGTATTAGATTCCGATGCACCATTTCAGGTTACCTGTACCCCTTGGAACTTCAAATCAACGATGAAACACAGAAATTGCATCGATATTGAATACAAAAGTCAAAATGTCGACTTATTTACAAGAGGAGTAACTCTTCTAATAGTTCGTGCTTTGAGCCTTTCCTGGGACAGCAGTATTAGATTCCGATGCACCACTGCAGGTTTACTGTATCGCTTGGACCTTCAAATCAACGATGAAAGACAGAAATTGCATCGATATTGAATACAAAAGGCAAAATGTCGACTTATTTATAAGAGGAGTAACTCTTCTAGTAGTTCGTGCTTTGAGCCTTTCCAGGGACAGCAGTATTAGATTCCGATGCACCATTGCAGGTTTACTGTATCCCTTGGACCATCAAATCAACGATGAAACATAGAAATTGCATCGATATTGAATACAGAAGGCAAAATGTCGACTTATTTATAAGAGGAGTAGCTCTTCTAATAGTTCGTGCTTTGAGCCTTTCCTGGGACAGCAGTATTAGATTCCGATGCACCGTTGCAGGATTACTGTATCCCTCGGACCTTTAAATCAACGATGGAACACAGAAATTGCATCGATATTGAATACAAAAGGCAAAATGTCGACTTATTTATATGAGTAGTAACTCTTTCAATAGTTCGTGCTTTGTGCGTTTCCTGGGACAGCAGTATCAGATTCCGATGCACCCTTTCAGGTTTACTGTATCCCTGGGACATTCAAATCAACGATGAAACACTGAAATTGCATCTATATTGAGTACAAAAGGCAAAATGTTGACTTATTTACAAGAGGAGTAACTCTTCTAATAGTTCGTGCTTTGAGCCTCCCCTTGGACAGGAGTATTAGATTCCGATGCACCATTGCAGGCTTACTGTATCCATTGGACCTTCAAATCAACGATGAAACACAGAAATTGCATCAATATTGAATACAAAAGGCAAAATGTCGACTTATTTACAAGAGGAGTAACTCTTCTAATAGTTCGTGTTTGATCCTTTCCTGGGACAGCAGTATTAGCTTCCGATGCACCATTGCAGGTTTACTGTATCCCTTGGACCTTCAAATCAACGATGAAACACAGCAATTGCATTGATATTGAATAGAAAAGGCAAAATGTTGACTTATTTACAAGAGGAGTAACTCTTCTAATAGTTCGTGCTTTGAGCCTTTCCTGGGACAGCAGTATTAGATTCCGATGCACCATTGCAGGTTAACTGTATCCCTTGGACCTTCAAATCAACGATGAAGCACAGAAATTGCATCGATATTGAATACAAAAGGAGAAATGTCGACTTATTTACAAGAGGAGCAACTCTTCTAATAGTTCGTGCTTTGAGCCTTTCCTGGGACAGGAGTTTTAGATTCCGATGCACCATTGCAGGTTTACTGTATCCATTGCACCTTCAAATCAACGATGAAACACAGAAATTGCATCGATATTGAATACAAAAGGCAAAATGTCACTTATTTAAAAGATGAGTAACTCTTCTAATAGTTCGTGCTTAGAGCCTTTAATGGGACAGAAGTATTAAATTCCGATGCCAAATTGCAGATTTACTGTATCCCTTGGACCTTCAAATCAACGATGAAACCCAGAAATTGCATCGATATTGATTACAAAACTCAAAATGTCGACTTATTAAAAAAGGAGTAACTCTTCAAATAGTTCGCGCTTTGAGCCTTTCCTGGGACAGCAGTATTAGATTCCGATGCACCATTGCAGGTTTACTGTATCCCTTGGACCTTCAAATCAACGATGAAACACAGAAATTGCATCGATATTGAATACAAAAGGCAAAATGTCGACTTACTTATAAGAGGAGTGACTCTTCTAATAGTTCGTGCTTTGAGCCTTTCCTGGGACAGCAGTATTAGATTCCGATGCACCATTGCAGGTTAACTGTATCCCTTGGACCTTCAAATCAACGATGAAGCACAGAAATTGCATCGATATTGAATACAAAAGGAGAAATGTCGACTTATTTACAAGAGGAGTAACTTTTCTAATAGTTCGTGCTTAGAGCCTTTCCTGGGACAGAAGTATTAAATTCCGATGCCAAATTGCAGATTTACTGTATCCCTTCGACCTTCAAATCAACGATGAAACACAAAAATTGCATCGATATTGATTACAAAACTCAAAATGTCGACTTATTAAAAAAGGAGTAACTCTTCAAATAGTTCGCGCTTTGAGCCTTTCCTGGGACAGCAGTATTAGATTCCGATGCACCATTGCAGGTTTACTGTATCCCTTGGACCTTCAAATCAACGATGAAACACAGAAATTGCATCGATATTGAATACAAAAGGCAAAATGTCGACTTACTTATAAGAGGAGTGACTCTTCTAATAGTTCGTGCTTTGAACCTTTCCTGGGACAGCAGTATTAGATTCCGATGCACCATTGCAGGATTACTGTATCCCTTGGACCTTCAAATCAACGATGGAACACAGAAATTGCATCGATATTGAATACAACAGGCGAAATGTCGTCTTACTTACAAGAGGAGTAACTCTTCAAATAATTCGTGCTTTGAGCCTTTCCTGGGATAGCAGTATTAGATTCCGATGCACCATTGCAGGTTTACTGTATCCCTTGGACCTTCAAATCAACGATGAAACACAGAAATTGCATCGATATTGAATACAAAATGCGAAATGTCGACTTAATTATAAGAGGAGCAACTCTTCTAATAGTTCGTGCTTTGAGCATTTCCTGGGACAGCAGTATTAGATTCCGATGCACCATTTCAGGTTAACTGTACCCCTTGGAACTTCAAATCAACGATGAAACACAGAAATTGCATCGATATTGAATACAAAAGTCAAAATGTCGACTTATTTACAAGAGGAGTAACTCTTCTAATAGTTCGTGCTTTGAGCCTTTCCTGAGACAGCAGTATTAGATTCCGATGCACCATTGCAGGTTTACTGTATCGCTTGGACCTTCAAATCAACGATGAAACACAGAAATTGCATCGATATTGAATACAAAAGGCAAAATGTCGACTTATTTACAAGGGGAGTAACTCTTCAAATAGTTCGTGCTTTGAGCCTTTCCTGCGACAGCAGTATTAGATTCCGATGCACCATTGCAGGTTTACTGTATCCCTTGGACCTTCAAATCAACGATGAAACACAGAAATTTCATCGATATTGGATACAAAAGGCAAAATGTCGACTTATTTATAAGAGGAATAACTCTTCTAATAGTTCGTGCTTTGAGCCTTTCCTGGGACAGAAGTATTAGATTCCGATGCACCATTGCAGATTTACTGTATCCCTTGGACATTTAAATCAACGATGAAACACAGAAAGTGCATCGATATTGATTACAAAATGCAAAATGTCGACTTATTTACAAGAGGAGTAACTCTTCAAATTGTTCGTGCTTTGAGACTTTCCTGGGACAGCAGTATTAGATTCCGATGCAGCATTGCAGGTTTACTGTCTCCCTTGGACCTTCAAATCAACGATGAAACACAGAAATTGCATCGATATTGAATACAAAAGGCAAAATGTCGACTTACTTATAAGAGGAGTAACTCTTCTAATAGTTCGTGATTTGAACCTTTCCTGGGACAGCAGTATTAGATTCCGATGCACCATTGCAGGATTACTGTATCCCTTGGACCTTCAAATCAACGATGGAACACAGAAATTGCTTCGATATTGAATACAAAAGGCGAAATGTCGTCTTACTTACAAGACGAGTAACTCTTCAAATAGTTCGTGCTTTGAGCCTTTCCTGGGATAGCAGTATTAGATTCCGATGCACCATTGCAGGTTTACTGTATCCCTTGGACCTTCAAATCAACGATGAAACACAGAAATTGCAACGATATTGAATACAAAATGCGAAATGTCGACTTAATTATAAGAGGAGTAACTCTTCTAATAGTTCGTGCTTTGAGCATTTCCTGGGACAGCAGTATTAGATTCCGATGCACCATTTCAGGTTAACTGTACCCCTTGGAACTTCAAATCAACGATGAAACACAGAAATTGCATCGATATTGAATACAAAAGACAAAATGTCGACTTATTTACAAGAGGAGTAACTCTTCTAATAGTTCGTGCTTTGAGCCTTTCCTGGGACAGCAGTATTAGATTCCGATGCACCATTGCAGGTTTACTGTATCGCTTGGACCTTCAAATCAACGATGAAAGACAGAAATTGCATCGATATTGAATACAAAAGGCAAAATGTCGACTTATTTATAAGAGGAGTAACTCTTCTAATAGTTCGTGTTTGAGCCTTTCCTGGGACAGCAGTATTAGATTCCGATGCACCATTGCAGGTTTACTGTATCCCTTGGACCTTCAAATCAACGATGAAACACAGGAATTGCATCGATATTCAATACAAAAGGCAAATTGTTGACTTATTTACAAGGGGAGTAACTCTTCTAATAGTTCGTGCTTTGAGCCCCTCCTGGGACAGGAGTATTAGATTCCGATGCACCATTGCAGGTTTACTGTATCCATTGGACCTTCAAATCAACGATGAAACACAGAAATTGCATCGATATTGAATACAAAAGGCAAAATGTCGACTTATTTACAAGAGGAGTAACTCTTCTAATAGTTCATGTATGATCCTTTCCTGGGACAGCAGTATTAGCTTCCGATGCACCATTGCAGGTTTACTGTATCCCTTGGACCTTCAAATCAACGATGAAACACAGCAACTGCATTGATATTGAATAGAAAAGGAAAAATGTTGACTTATTTACAAGAGGAGTAACTCTTCTAATAGTTCGTGCTTTGAGCCTTTCCTGGGACAGCAGTATTAGATTCCGATGCACCATTGCAGGTTAACTGTATCCCTTGGACCTTCAAATCAACGATGAAACACAGAAATTGCATCGATATTGAATACAAAAGGAGAAATGTCGACTTATTTACAAGAGGAGCAACTCTTCTAATAGTTCGTGCTTTGAGCCTTTCCTGGGACAGGACTATTAGATTCCGATGCACCAATGCATGTTTACTGTATCCATTGCGGCTTCAAATCAACGATGAAACACAGAAATTGCATCGATATTGAATACAAAAGGCAAAATGTCACTTATTTATAAGAGGAGTAACTTTTCTCATAGTTCGTGCTTAGAGCCTTTCCTGGGACAGAAGTATTAAATTCCGATGCACCATTGCAGATTTACTGTATCCCTTGGACCTTCAAATCAACGATGAAACACAGAAATTGCATCGATATTGATTACAAAACTCAAAATGTCGACTATTTAAAATAGGAGTAACTCTTCAAATAGTTCGCGCTTTGAGCATTTCCTGGGACAGCAGTAATAGATTCTGATGCACCATTACAGGTTTACTGTATCCCTTGGACCTTCCATTCAACGATGAAACACAGAAATTGCATCGATATTGAATACAAAAGGCAAAATGTCGACTTATTTATAAGAGGAGTGACTCATCTAGGAGTTCGTGCTTTGAGCCTTTCCTGGGACAGCAGTATTAGATTCCGATGCACCATTGCAGGTTTACTGTATCCCTTGGACCATCAAATCAACGATGAAACACAGAAATTGCATCGATATTGAATACAAAAGGCAAAATGTCGACTTGTTTATAAGAGGAGTAACTCTTCTAATAGTTCGCGCTTTGAGAATTTCCTGGGACAGCAGTATTAGATTCCGATGCACCATTGCAGGTTTACTGTATCCCTTGTACCTTCAAATCAACGATGAAACACAGAAATTGCATCGATATTGAATACAAAAGGCAAAATTTCGACTTATTTATAAGAGGAGTAACTCATCTAGTAGTTAGTGCTTTGAGCCTTTCCTGGAACAGCAGTATTAGATTCCGATGCACCATTGCAGGTTTACTGTATCCATTGGACCTTCAAATCAACGATGAAACACAGAAATTGCATCGATATTGAATACAAAAGGCAAAATGTCGACTTACTTATAAGAGGAGTAACTCTTCCAATAGTTCGTGCTTTGAACCTTTCCTGGGACAGAAGTATTAGATTCCGATGCACCATTGCAGATTTACTGTATCCCTTGGACCTTCAAATCAACGATGAAACACAGAAATTGCATCGATATTGATTACAAAAGGCAAAATGTCGACTTATTTACAAGAGGAGTAACTCTTCAAATAGTTCGTGCTTTGAGCCTTTCCTGGGATAGCAGTATTAGATTTCGATGCACCATTGCAGGTTTACTGTATCCCTTGGACCTTCAAATCAACGATGAAACACAGAAATTGCATCGATATTGAATACAAAAGGCAAAATGTCGACTTATTTACAAGAGGAGTAACACTTCAAATTGTTCGTGCTTTGAGCCTTTCCTGGGATAGCAGTATTAGACTCCGATGCACCATTGCAGGTTTACTGTATCCCTTGGACCTTCAAATCAACGATGAAACACAGAAATTGCATCGATATTGAACACAAAAGGCAAAATGACACTTATTTATAAGAGGAGTAACTCTTCTAATAGTTCGTGCTTAGAGCCTTTCCTGGGAGAGAAGTATTAAATTCCGATGCACCATTGCAGATTTACTGTATCCCTAGGACCTTGAAATCAACGATGAAATACAGAAATTGCATCGACATTGATTACAAAACTCAAAATGTCGACTTATTAAAAAAGGAGTAACACTTCAAATAGTTCGCGCTTTGAGCCTTTCCTGGGACAGCAGTAATAGATTCTGATGCACCATTACAGGTTTACTGTATCCCTTGGACCTTCAAATCAACGAGGAAACACAGAAATTGCATCGATATTGAATACAAAAGGCAAAATGTCGACTTATTTATAAGAGGAGTAACTCATCTAGTAGTTCGTGCTTTGAGCCTTTCCTGGGACAGCAGTATTAGATTCCGATACACCATTGCAGGTTTACTGTATCCCTTGGACCATCAAATCAACGATGAAACACAGAAATTGCATCGATATTGAATACAAAATGCAAAATGTCGACTTGTTTATAAGAGGAGTAACTCTTCTAATAGTTCGTGCTTTGAGAATTTCCTGGGACAGCAGTATTAGATTCCGATGCACCATTGCAAGGTTTACTGTCTCCCTTGGCCCTTCAAATCAACGATGAAACACAGAAATTGCATCGATATTGAATACAAAAGGCAAAATTTCGACTTATTTATAAGAGGAGTAACTCATCTATTAGTTAGTGTTTTGAGCCTTTCCTGGGACAGCAGTATTAGATTCCGATGCACCATTGCAGGTTTACTGTATCCATTGGACCTTCAAATCAACGATGAAACACAGAAATTGCATCGATATTGAATACAAAAGGCAAAATGTCGACTTACTTATAAGAGGAGTAACTCTTCCAATAGTTCGTGCTTTGAGCCTTTCCTGGGACAGAAGTATTAGATTCCGATGCACCATTGCAGATTAACTGTATCCCTTGGACCTTCAAATCAACGATGAAACACAGAAATTGCATCGATATTGATTACAAAAGGCAAATTGTCGACTTATTTACAAGAGGAGTAACTCTTCAAATAGTTCGTGATTTGAGCCTTTCCTGGGATAGCAGTATTAGATTCCGTTGCACCATTGCTGGTTTACTGTATCCCTTGGACCTTCAAATCAACGATGAAACACAGAAATTGCATCGATATTGAATACAAAATGCAAAATGTCGACTTATTTATAAGAGGAGTAACTCTTCTAATAGTTCGTGCTTTGAGCCTTTCCTGGGACAGCAGTATTAGTTTCCGATGCACCATTTCAGGTTAACTGTACCCCTTGGACCTTCAAATCAACGATGAAACACAGAAATTGCATCGATATTGAATACAAAATGCAAAATGTCGACTTATTTACAAGAGGAGTAACTGTTTTAATAGTTCGTGTTTTGAGCCTTTCCTGGGACAGCAGTATTAGAATCCGATGCACCACTGCAGGTTTACTGTATCGCCTGGACCTTCAAATCAACGATGAAACACAGAAATTGAATCGATATTGAATACAAAAGGCAAAATGACGACTTATTTATAAGAGGAGTAACTCTTCTAATAGTTCGTGTTTTGAGACTTTCCTGGGACAGCAGTATTGGATCCCGATGCACCATTGCAGATTTACTGTATCCCTTGGATCTTCAAATCAACGATGAAACACAGAAATTGCATCGATATTGAATACAAATGGCAAAATGTCGACTTATTTACAAGAGGAGTAACACTTCAAATTGTTCGTGCTTTGAGCCTTTCCTGGGACAGCAGTATTAGATCCGATGCACCATAGCAGGTTTACTGTATCCCTTGGACCTTCAAATTAACGATGAAATACGGAAATTGCATCGATATTGAATACAAAAGGCAAAATGTCGACTTATTTATAAGAGGAGTAACTCTTTTAATAGTTCGTGCTTTGAGCCTTTCTTGGGACAGCAGTATTACATTCCGATGCACCATTGCAGGTTAACGGTATCCCTTGGCCCTTCTAATCAACGATGAAACACAGAAATTGCATCGATATTGAATACATCAGGCAAAATGTCGACTTATTTATAAGAGGAGTAACTCTTCTAATAGTTCGTGCTTTGAGCCTTTCCTGGGACAGCAGTATTAGTTTCCGATGCACCATTGCAGGATTACTGTATCCCTTGGACCTTCAAATCAACGATGGAACACAGTAATTGCATCGATATTGAATACAAAAGGCGAAATGTCGGCTTATTTACAAGAGGAGTAACTCTTCAATTAGTTCGTGCTTTGAGCGTTTCCTGTAATAGCAGTATTAGATTCCGATGCACCATTTCAGGTTAACTGTACCCCTTGGACCTTCAAATCAACGATGAAACACAGAAATTGCATCGATATTGAATACAAAAGGCAAAATTTCGACTTATTTACAAGAGGAGTAACTCTTCTTAAAGTTCGTGCTTTTAGCCTTTCCTGGGACAGCAGTATTAGATTCCGATGCACCATTGCAGGTTTACTGTATCGCTTGGCCCTTCAAATCAACGATGAAACACAGAAATTGCATCGATATTGAATACAAAAGGCAAAATGTCGACTTATTTTAAAGAGGAGTAACTCTTCTAATAGTTCGTGCTTTGAGCCTTTCCTGGGACAGCAGTATTAGATCCCGATGCACCATTGCAGATTTACTGTATCCCGTGGATCTTCAAATCAACGATGAAACACAGAAATTGCATCGATATTGAATACAAAATGCAAAATGTCGACTTATTTACAAGAGGAGTAACTCTTCAAATAGTTCGCGTTTGGGCCTTTCCTGGGACAGCAGTATTAGATTCCGATGCACCATTGCAGGTTTACTGAATCGCTTGGACCTTCAAATCAACGATGAAACACAGAAATTGCATCGATATTGAATACAAAAGACAAAATGTCGACTTATTTACAAAAGGAGTAACTCTTCTAATAGTTCGTGCTTTGAGCCTCTCCTGGGACAGCAGTATTAGATTCCGATGCACCATTGCAGGTTTACTGTATCCCTTGTACCTTCAAATCAACGATGAAACACAGAAATTGCATCGATATTGAATACAAAAGGCAAAATTTCGACTTATTTATAAGAGGAGTAACTCATCTAGTAGTTAGTGCTTTGAGCCTTTCCTGGAACAGCAGTATTAGATTCCGATGCACCATTGCAGGTTTACTGTATCCATTGGACCTTCAAATCAACGATGAAACACAGAAATTGCATCGATATTGAATACAAAAGGCAAAATGTCGACTTACTTATAAGAGGAGTAACTCTTCCAATAGTTCGTGCTTTGAACCTTTCCTGGGACAGAAGTATTAGATTCCGATGCACCATTGCAGATTTACTGTATCCCTTGGACCTTCAAATCAACGATGAAACACAGAAATTGCATCGATATTGATTACAAAAGGCAAAATGTCGACTTATTTACAAGAGGAGTAACTCTTCAAATAGTTCGTGCTTTGAGCCTTTCCTGGGATAGCAGTATTAGATTTCGATGCACCATTGCAGGTTTACTGTATCCCTTGGACCTTCAAATCAACGATGAAACACAGAAATTGCATCGATATTGAATACAAAAGGCAAAATGTCGACTTATTTACAAGAGGAGTAACACTTCAAATTGTTCGTGCTTTGAGCCTTTCCTGGGATAGCAGTATTAGACTCCGATGCACCATTGCAGGTTTACTGTATCCCTTGGACCTTCAAATCAACGATGAAACACAGAAATTGCATCGATATTGAACACAAAAGGCAAAATGACACTTATTTATAAGAGGAGTAACTCTTCTAATAGTTCGTGCTTAGAGCCTTTCCTGGGAGAGAAGTATTAAATTCCGATGCACCATTGCAGATTTACTGTATCCCTAGGACCTTGAAATCAACGATGAAATACAGAAATTGCATCGACATTGATTACAAAACTCAAAATGTCGACTTATTAAAAAAGGAGTAACACTTCAAATAGTTCGCGCTTTGAGCCTTTCCTGGGACAGCAGTAATAGATTCTGATGCACCATTACAGGTTTACTGTATCCCTTGGACCTTCAAATCAACGAGGAAACACAGAAATTGCATCGATATTGAATACAAAAGGCAAAATGTCGACTTATTTATAAGAGGAGTAACTCATCTAGTAGTTCGTGCTTTGAGCCTTTCCTGGGACAGCAGTATTAGATTCCGATACACCATTGCAGGTTTACTGTATCCCTTGGACCATCAAATCAACGATGAAACACAGAAATTGCATCGATATTGAATACAAAATGCAAAATGTCGACTTGTTTATAAGAGGAGTAACTCTTCTAATAGTTCGTGCTTTGAGAATTTCCTGGGACAGCAGTATTAGATTCCGATGCACCATTGCAAGGTTTACTGTCTCCCTTGGCCCTTCAAATCAACGATGAAACACAGAAATTGCATCGATATTGAATACAAAAGGCAAAATTTCGACTTATTTATAAGAGGAGTAACTCATCTATTAGTTAGTGTTTTGAGCCTTTCCTGGGACAGCAGTATTAGATTCCGATGCACCATTGCAGGTTTACTGTATCCATTGGACCTTCAAATCAACGATGAAACACAGAAATTGCATCGATATTGAATACAAAAGGCAAAATGTCGACTTACTTATAAGAGGAGTAACTCTTCCAATAGTTCGTGCTTTGAGCCTTTCCTGGGACAGAAGTATTAGATTCCGATGCACCATTGCAGATTAACTGTATCCCTTGGACCTTCAAATCAACGATGAAACACAGAAATTGCATCGATATTGATTACAAAAGGCAAATTGTCGACTTATTTACAAGAGGAGTAACTCTTCAAATAGTTCGTGATTTGAGCCTTTCCTGGGATAGCAGTATTAGATTCCGTTGCACCATTGCTGGTTTACTGTATCCCTTGGACCTTCAAATCAACGATGAAACACAGAAATTGCATCGATATTGAATACAAAATGCAAAATGTCGACTTATTTATAAGAGGAGTAACTCTTCTAATAGTTCGTGCTTTGAGCCTTTCCTGGGACAGCAGTATTAGTTTCCGATGCACCATTTCAGGTTAACTGTACCCCTTGGACCTTCAAATCAACGATGAAACACAGAAATTGCATCGATATTGAATACAAAATGCAAAATGTCGACTTATTTACAAGAGGAGTAACTGTTTTAATAGTTCGTGTTTTGAGCCTTTCCTGGGACAGCAGTATTAGAATCCGATGCACCACTGCAGGTTTACTGTATCGCCTGGACCTTCAAATCAACGATGAAACACAGAAATTGAATCGATATTGAATACAAAAGGCAAAATGACGACTTATTTATAAGAGGAGTAACTCTTCTAATAGTTCGTGTTTTGAGACTTTCCTGGGACAGCAGTATTGGATCCCGATGCACCATTGCAGATTTACTGTATCCCTTGGATCTTCAAATCAACGATGAAACACAGAAATTGCATCGATATTGAATACAAATGGCAAAATGTCGACTTATTTACAAGAGGAGTAACACTTCAAATTGTTCGTGCTTTGAGCCTTTCCTGGGACAGCAGTATTAGATCCGATGCACCATAGCAGGTTTACTGTATCCCTTGGACCTTCAAATTAACGATGAAATACGGAAATTGCATCGATATTGAATACAAAAGGCAAAATGTCGACTTATTTATAAGAGGAGTAACTCTTTTAATAGTTCGTGCTTTGAGCCTTTCTTGGGACAGCAGTATTACATTCCGATGCACCATTGCAGGTTAACGGTATCCCTTGGCCCTTCTAATCAACGATGAAACACAGAAATTGCATCGATATTGAATACATCAGGCAAAATGTCGACTTATTTATAAGAGGAGTAACTCTTCTAATAGTTCGTGCTTTGAGCCTTTCCTGGGACAGCAGTATTAGTTTCCGATGCACCATTGCAGGATTACTGTATCCCTTGGACCTTCAAATCAACGATGGAACACAGTAATTGCATCGATATTGAATACAAAAGGCGAAATGTCGGCTTATTTACAAGAGGAGTAACTCTTCAATTAGTTCGTGCTTTGAGCGTTTCCTGTAATAGCAGTATTAGATTCCGATGCACCATTTCAGGTTAACTGTACCCCTTGGACCTTCAAATCAACGATGAAACACAGAAATTGCATCGATATTGAATACAAAAGGCAAAATTTCGACTTATTTACAAGAGGAGTAACTCTTCTTAAAGTTCGTGCTTTTAGCCTTTCCTGGGACAGCAGTATTAGATTCCGATGCACCATTGCAGGTTTACTGTATCGCTTGGCCCTTCAAATCAACGATGAAACACAGAAATTGCATCGATATTGAATACAAAAGGCAAAATGTCGACTTATTTTAAAGAGGAGTAACTCTTCTAATAGTTCGTGCTTTGAGCCTTTCCTGGGACAGCAGTATTAGATCCCGATGCACCATTGCAGATTTACTGTATCCCGTGGATCTTCAAATCAACGATGAAACACAGAAATTGCATCGATATTGAATACAAAATGCAAAATGTCGACTTATTTACAAGAGGAGTAACTCTTCAAATAGTTCGCGTTTGGGCCTTTCCTGGGACAGCAGTATTAGATTCCGATGCACCATTGCAGGTTTACTGAATCGCTTGGACGTTCAAATCAACGATGAAACACAGAAATTGCATCGATATTGAATACAAAAGACAAAATGTCGACTTATTTACAAAAGGAGTAACTCTTCTAATAGTTCGTGCTTTGAGCCTCTCCTGGGACAGGAGTATTAGATTCCGATGCACCATTGCAGGTGTACTGTTTCCCTTGGACCTTGAAATCAACGATGAAACACACAAATTGCATCGATATTGAATACAAAAGGCAAAATGTCGACTTATTTACAAAAGGAGTAACTCTTCTAAAAGTTCGTGTTTGAGCCTTTCCTGGGACAGCAGTATTAGCTTCCGATGCACCATTGCAGGTTTATTGTATCCCTTGGACCTTCAAACCAACGATGAAACACAGAAATTGCATCGATATTGAATAGAAAAGGCAAAATGTTGACTTATTTACAAGAGGAGTAACTCTTCTAATAGTTCGTGCTTTGAGCCTTTCCTGGGACAGCAGTATTAGATTCCGATGCACCATTGCAGGTTAACTGTATCTATTGCACCTTCAAATCAACGATGAAACACAGAAATTGCATCGAAATTGAATACAAAAGGCAAAATGTCGACTTATTTACAAGAGGAGTAACACTTCAAATTGTTCGTGCTTTGAGCCTTTCCTGGGACAGCAGTATTAGATCCGATGCACCATATCAGGTTTACTGTATCACTTGGACCTACAAATCAACGATGAAACACAGAAATTGCATCGATATTGATTACGAAAGGCAATATGTCGACTTATTTATAAGAGGAGTAACTCATCTAGTAGTTCGTGCTTTGAGCCTTTCCTGGGACAGCAGTATTAGATTCCGATGCACCATTGCTGGTTTACTGTATCCCTTGGACCTTCAAATTAACGATGAAATACGGAAATTGCATCGATATTGAATACAAAAGGCAAAATGTCGACTTATTTAAAAGAGGAGTAACTCTTTTAATAGTTCGTGTTTTGAGCCTTTCTTGGGACAGCAGTATTAGATTCCGATGCACCATTGCAGGTTAACGGTATCCCTTGGCCCTTCAAATCAACGATGAAACACAGAAATTGCATCGATATTGAATACATCAGGCAAAATGTCGACTTATTTATAAGAGGAGTAACTCTTCTAATAGTTCGTGCTTTGAGCCTTTCCTGGGACAGCAGTATTAGATTCCGATGCACCATTGCAGGATTACTGTATCCCTTGGACCTTCAAATCAACGATGGAACACAGTAATTGCATCGATATTGAATACAAAAGGCGAAATGTCGGCTTATTTACAAGAGGAGTAACTCTTCAAATAGTTCGTGCTTTGAGCGTTTCCTGTAATAGTGGTATTAGATTCCGATGCACCATTTCAGGTTAACTGTACCCCTTGGACCTTCAAATCAACGATGAAACACAGAAATTGCATCGATATTGAATACAAAAGGCAAAATTTCGACTTATTTACAAGAGGAGTAACTCTTCTTAAAGTTCGTGCTTTTAGCCTTTCCTGGGACAGCAGTATTAGATTCCGATGCACCATTGCTGGTTTACTGTATCCCTTGGACCTTCAAATTAACGATGAAATACGGAAATTGCATCGATATTGAATACAAAAGGCAAAATGTCGACTTATTTAAAAGAGGAGTAACTCTTTTAATAGTTCGTGTTTTGAGCCTTTCTTGGGACAGCAGTATTAGATTCCGATGCACCATTGCAGGTTAACGGTATCCCTTGGCCCTTCAAATCAACGATGAAACACAGAAATTGCATCGATATTGAATACATCAGGCAAAATGTCGACTTATTTATAAGAGGAGTAACTCTTCTAATAGTTCGTGCTTTGAGCCTTTCCTGGGACAGCAGTATTAGATTCCGATGCACCATTGCAGGATTACTGTATCCCTTGGACCTTCAAATCAACGATGGAACACAGTAATTGCATCGATATTGAATACAAAAGGCGAAATGTCGGCTTATTTACAAGAGGAGTAACTCTTCAAATAGTTCGTGCTTTGAGCGTTTCCTGTAATAGTGGTATTAGATTCCGATGCACCATTTCAGGTTAACTGTACCCCTTGGACCTTCAAATCAACGATGAAACACAGAAATTGCATCGATATTGAATACAAAAGGCAAAATTTCGACTTATTTACAAGAGGAGTAACTCTTCTTAAAGTTCGTGCTTTTAGCCTTTCCTGGGACAGCAGTATTAGATTCCGATGCACCATTGCAGGTTTACTAAATCGCTTGGACCTTCAAATCAACGATGAAACACAGAAATTGCATCGATATTGAATACAAAAGGCAAAATGTCGACTTATTTTAAAGAGGAGTAACTCTTCTAATAGTTCGTGCTTTGAGCCTTTCCTGGGAGAGCAGTATTAGATCCCGATGCACCATTGCAGATTTACTGTATCCCTTGGATCTTCAAATCAACGATGAAACACAGAAATTGCATCGATATTGAATACAAAATGCAAAATGTCGACTTATTTACAAGAGGAGTAACTCTTCAAATAGTTCGTGTTTGGGCCTTTCCTGGGACAGCAGTATTAGATTCCGATGCACCATTGCAGGTTTACTAAATCCCTTGGACCTTCAAATCAACGATGAAACACAGAAATTGCATCGATATTGAATACAAAAGACAAAATGTCGACTTATTTATAAGAGGAATAACTCTTCTAATAGTTCGTGCTTTGAGCCTTTCCTGGGACAGAAGTATTAGATTCCGATGCACCATTGCAGATTTACTGTATCCCTTGGACCTTCAAATCAACGATGAAATACAGAAATTGCATCGATACTGATTACAAAATGCAAAATGTCGAATTATTTACAAGAGGAGTAACTCTTCTTAAAGTTCGTGCTTGTAGCCTTTCCTGGGAAACCAGTATTAGATTCCGATGCACCATTGCAGGTTTACTGTATTGCTTGGACCTTCAAATCAACGATGAAACACAGAAATTGCATCGATATTGAATACAAAAGACAAAATGTCGACTTATTTACAAAAGGAGTAACTCTTCTAATAGTTCGTGCTTTTAGCCTCTCCTGCGACAGGAGTATTAGATTCCGATGCACCATTGCAGGTGTACTGTATCCCTTGGACCTTGAAATCAACGATGAAACACACAAATTGCATCGATATTGAATACAAAAGGCAAAATGTCGACTTATTTACAAAAGGAGTAACTCTTCTAATAGTTCGTGTTTGAGCCTTTCCTGGGACAGCAGTATTAGCTTCCGATGCACCATTGCAGGTTTATTGTATCCCTTGGACCTTCAAACCAACGATGAAACACAGAAATTGCATCGATATTGAATAGAAAAGGCAAAATGTTGACTTATTTACAAGAGGAGTAACTCTTCTAATAGTTCGTGCTTTGAGCCTTTCCTGGGACAGCAGTATTAGATTCCGATGCACCATTGCAGGTTAACTGTATCCATTGCACATTCAAATCAACGATGAAACACAGAAATTGCATCGATATTGAATACAAAAGGCAAAATGTCGACTTATTTATAAGAGGAGTAACTCTTCTAATAGTTCGTGCTTTGAGCCTGTCCTGGGACAGAAGTATTAAACTCCGATGCACCATTGCAGATTTACTGTATCCCTTGGACCTTCAAATCAACGATGAAACACAGAAATTGCATCGATATTGATTACAAAAGGCAAAATGTCGACTTATTTACTAAAGGAGTAACTCTTCAAATTGTTCGCGCTTTGAGCTTTTCCTGGGACAGCAGTAATAGATTCTGATGCACCATTGCAGGTTTACTGTATCCCTTGGACTTTCAAATCAACGATGAAACACAGAAATTGCATCGATATTGAATACAAAAGGCAAAATGTCGACTTATCTATAAAAGGAGTAACTCATCTAGTAGTTCGTGCTTTGAGCCTTTCCTGGGACAGCAGTATTAGATTCCGATTCACCATTGCAGGTTTACTGTATCCCTTGGACCATCAAATCAACGATGAAACACAGAAATTGCATCGACATTGAATACAAAAGGAAAATGTCGACTTGTTTATAAGAGGAGTAACTCTTCTAATAGTTCGTGCTTTGAGCCTTTCCTGGGACAGCAGTATTAGATTCCGATGCACCATTGCAGGTTAACGGTATCCCTTGGCACTTCAACTCAACGATGAAACACAGAAATTGCATCGATATTGAATACAAAAGGCAAAATGTCGACTTATTTATAAGAGGAGTAACGCTTCTAATAGTTCGTGCTTTAAGCGTTTCCTGGGACAGAAGTATTAGATTCCAATGCACCATTGCAGGATTACTGTATCCCTTGGACCTTCAAATCAACGATGAAACACAGAAATTGCATCGATATTGAATACAAAAGGCGAAATGTCGACTTATTTACATGAGGAGTAACTCTCTCAATAGTTCGTGATTTGTGCCTTTCCTGGGACAGCAGTATAAGATTCAGATGCACCCTTTCAGGGTTACTGTATCCCTTATACCTTCAAATCAACGATGAATCACAGAAATTGCATCGATATTGAATACAAAAGGCAAAATGTCGACTTATTTACAAGAGGAGTAACTCATCTAATAGTTCGTGTTTGAGCCTTTCCTGGGACAGCAGTATTAGATTCCGATGCACCATTGCAGGTTTACTGTATCCCTTGGACCTTCAAATCAACGATGAAACACAGAAGTTGCATCGATATTGAATACAAAAGGCAAAATGTCGACTTATTTACAAAAGGAGTAACTCTTGAAATAGTTCGTGCTTTGAGCCTTTCCTGGGACAGCAGTATTAGATTCAGATGCACCATTGCAGGTTGACGGTATCCCTTGGACATTCAAATCAACGATGAAACACAGAAATTGCATCGATATTGAATACAAAAGCAAAATGTCGACATATTTACAAGAGGAGTAACTCTTCTTAAAGTTCGTGCTTTTAGCCTTTCGTGGGACAGCAGTATTAGATTCCAATGCACCATTGCAGGTTTACAGTATCCCTTGGACCTTCAAATCAACGATGAAACACAGAAGTTGCATCGATATTGAATACAAAAGGCAAAATGTCGACTTATTTACAAAAGGAGTAACTCTTGAAATAGTTCGTGCTTTGAGCCTTTCCTGGGACAGCAGTATTAGATTCCGATGCACCATTGCAGGTTTACTGTATCCCTTGGACCTTCAATTTAACGATGAAGCACAGAAATTGCATCGATATTGAATACAAAAGGCAAAATGTCGACTTATTTTCAAGAGGAGTAACTCTTCTAATAGTTCGTGCTTTGAGCCTTTCCTGGGACAGGAGTATTAGATTCCGATGCACCGTTGCAGGTTTACTGTATCCATTGGACCTTCAAATCAACGATGAAACACAGAAATTGCATCGATATTGAATACAAAAGGCAAATTGTCGACTTATTTATAAGAGGAGTAACTCTTCTAATAGTTCGTGCTTTGAGCCTTTCCTGGGACAGAAGTATTAGATTCCGATGCACCATTGCAGATTTACTGTATCCCTTGGACCTTCAAATCAACGATGAAACACAGAAATTGCTTCGATATTGAATACAAAAGGCAAAATGTCGACTTATTTATAAGAGGAGTAACTCTTCTAATAGTTCGTGCTTTGAGCCTTTCCTGGGACAGCAGTATTAGCTTCCGATGCACCATTGCAGGTTTACTGCATCCCTTGGACCTTCAAATCAACGATGAAACAAAGCAATTGCATTGATATTGAATAGAAAAGGCAAAATGTTGACTTATTTACAAGAGGAGTAACTCTTCTAATAGTTCGTGCTTTGAGCCTTTCCTGGGACAGCAGTATTAGATTCCGATGCACCATTGGAGGTTAACTGTATCCCTTGGACCTTCAAATCAACGATGAAACACAGAAATTGCATCGATATTGAATACAAAAGAGAAATGTCGACTTACTTACAAGAGGAGCAGCTCTTCTAATAGTTCGTGCTTTGAGCCTTTCCTGGACAGGCGTATTAGATTCCGATGCACCATTGCAGGTTTACTGTATCCATTGCACCTTCAAATCAACGATGAAACACAGAAATTGCATCGATATTGAATACAAAAGGCAAAATTTAACTTATTTATAAGAGGAGTAACTCTTCTAATAGTTCGTGCTTAGAGCCATTCCTGGGACAGAAGTATTAAATTCCGATGCACCATTGCAAATTTACTGTATCCCTTGGACCTTCAAATCAACGAAGAAACACAGAAATTGCATCGATATTGAATACAAAAGGCAAAATGTCGACTTATTTATAAGAGGAGTAACTCTTCTAATAGTTCGTGCTTTGAGCCTTTCCTGGGACAGCAGTATTAGATTCCGATGCACCATTTCAGGTTAACTGTACCCCTTGGACCTTCAAATCAACGATGAAACACAGAAATTGCACCGATATTGATTACAAAGTTCAAAATGTCGACTTATTTATAAGAGGAATAACTCTTCTAATAGTTCGTGCTTTGAGCCTTTCCTGGGACAGGAGTATTAGATTCCGATGCACCGTTGCAGGTTTACTGTATCCACTGGACCTTCAAATCAACGATGAAACACAGAAATTGCATCGATATTGATTACAAAAGGCAAAATGTCGACTTATTTACAAAAGGAGTAACTCTTCAAATAGTTCGTGCTTTGAGCCTTTCCTGGGACAGCAGTAATAGATTCTGTGCACCATTGCAGGTTTACTGTATCCCTTGGACCTTCAAATCAACGATGAAACACAGAAATTGCATCGATATTGAATACATAAGGCAAAATGTCGACTTATTTGTAAGAGGAGTAACTCTTCTAATAGTTCGTGCTTTGAGCCTTTCCTGGACAGGAGTATTAGATTCCGATGCACCATTGCAGGTTTACTGTATCCATTGCACCTTCAAATCAACGATGAAACACAGAAATTGCATCGATATTGAATGCAAAACGCAAAATGTCACTTATTTATAAGAGGAGTAACTCTTCTAATAGTTCGTGATTAGAGCCTTTTCTGGGACAGAAGTATTAAATTCCGATGCACCATTGCAGATTTACTGTATCCCTTGGACCTCCAAATCAACGATGAAACACAGAAATTGCATCGATATTGAATACAAAAGGCAAAATGTCGACTTATTTATAAGAGGAGTAACTCTTCTAATGGTTCGTGCTTTGAGCCTTTCCTGGGACAGCAGTATTAGATTCCGATGCACCATCTCAGGTTAACTGTACCCCTTGGACCTTCAAATCAACGATGAAACACAGAAATTGCATCGATATTGAATACAAAAGGCAAAATATCGACTTATTTACAAGAGGAGTACTCTTCTAATAGTTCGTGTTTTGAGCCTTTCCTGGGACAGAAGTATTAGATTCCGATGCACCATTGCAGATTTACTGTATCCCTTGGACGTTCAAATCAACGATGAAACACAGAAATTGCATCGATATTGATTACAAAAGGCAAAATGTCGACTTATTTACAAAAGGAGTAACTCTTCAAATAGTTCGTGCTTTGAGCCTTTCCTGGGACAGCAGTAATAGATTCTGTGCACCATTGCAGGTTTACTGTATCCCTTGGACCTTCAAATCAACGATGAAACACAGAAATTGCATCGATATTGAACACAAAAGGCAAAATGTCGACTTATTTATAAGAGGAGTAACACATCTAGTAGTTCGTGCTTTGAGCCTTTCCTGGGACAGCAGTATTAGATTCCGATGCACCATAGCTGGTTTACTGTATCCCTTGGACCTTCAAATTAACGATGAAATACGGAAATTGCATCGATATTGAATACAAAAGGCAAAATGTCGACTTATTTGTAAGAGGAGTAACTCTTTTAATAGTTCGTGCTTTGAGCCTTTCTTGGGACAGCAGTATTAGATTCCGATGCACCATTGCAGGTTAACGGTATCCCTTGGCCCTTCAAATCAACGATGAAACACAGAAATTGCATCGATATTGAATACATAAGGCAAAATGTCGACTTATTTATAAGAGGAGTAACTCTTCTAATAGTTCGTGCTTTGAGCGTTTCCTGGGACAGCAGTATTAGATTCCGATGCACCATTGCAGGATTACTGTATCCCTTGGACCTTCAAATCAACGATTGAACACAGTAATTTCATTGATATTGAATACAAAAGGCGAAATGTCGACTTATTTACAAGAGGAGTAACTCTTCGAATAGTTCGTGCTTTGAGCGTTTCCTGGGATAGCAGTATTAGATTCCGATCCACCATTTCAGGTTAACTGTACCCCTTGGACCTTCAAATCAACGATGAAACACAGAAATTGCATCGATATTGAATACAAAAGGCAAAATGTCGACTTATTTACAAGAGGAGTAACTCTTCTTAAAGTTCGTGCTTTTAGCCTTTCCTGGGACAGCAGTATTAGATTCCGATGCACCATTGCAGGTTTACTGTATCGCTTGGACCTTCAAATCAACGATGAAACACAGAAATTGCATAGATATTGAATACAAAAGGCAAAATGTCGACTTATTTATAAGAGGAGTAACTCTTCTAATAGTTCGTGCTTTGAGCCTTTCCTGGGACAGCAGTATTAGTTCCCGATGCACCATTGCAGATTTACTGTATCCCTTGGACCTTCAAATCAACGATGAAACACAGAAATTGCATCGATATTGAATACAAAATGCAAAATGTCGACTTATTTACAAGAGGAGTAACTCTTCAAATAGTTCGTGCTTTGAGTCTTTCCTGGGACAGCAGTATTAGATTCCGATGCACCATTGCAGGTGTACTGTATCCCTTGGACCTTCAAATCAACGATGAAACACAGAAATTGCATAGATATTGAATACAAAAGGCAAAATGTCGACGTATTTATAAGAGGAGTAACTCTTCTAATAGTTCGTGCTTTAAGCCTTTCCTGGGACAGCAGTATTAGATTCAGATGCACCATTGCAGGTTAACGGTATCCCTTGGACATTCCAATCAACGATGAAACACAGAAATTGCATCGATATTGAATACAAAAGCAAAATGTCGACATATTTACAAGAGGAGTAACTCTTCTTAAAGTTAGTGCTTTTAGCCTTTCCTGGGACAGCAGTATTAGATTCCTATGCACCATTGCAGGTTTACTGTATCCCTTGGACCTTCAAATCAACGATGAAACACAGAAATTGCATCGATATTGAATACAAATGCAAAAAGTCGACTTATTTACAAAAGGAGTAACTCTTGAAATAGTTCGTAATTTGAGCCTTTCCTGGGACAGCAGTATTAGATTCCGATGCACCATTGCAGGTTTACTGTATCCCTTGGACCTTCAAATTAACGATGAAATACGGAAATTGCATCGATATTGAATACAAAAGGCAAAATGTCGACTTATATACAAGAGGAGTAACTCTTTTAATAGTTCGTGCTTTGAGCCTTTCTTGGGACAGCAGTATTAGATTCCGATGCACCATTGCAGGTTAACGGTATCCCTTGGCCCTTCAAATCAACGATGAAACACAGAAATTGCATCGATATTGAATACATAAGGCAAAATGTAGACTTATTTATAAGAGGAGTAACTCTTCTAATAGTTCGTGCTTTGAGCCTTTCCTGGGACAGCAGTATTAGATTCCGATGCACCATTGCAGGATAACTGTATCCCTTGGACCTTCAAATCAACGATAAAACACAGTAATTGCATCGATATTGAATACAAAAGGCAAAATGTCGACTTATTTATAAGAGGAGTAACTCTTCTAATAGTTCGTGTTCGGGCCTTTCCTGGGACAGCAGTATTAGATTCCGATGCACCATTGCAGGTTTACTGTATACCTTGGACCTTCAAATCAACGATGAAACACAGAAATTGCATCGATATTGAATACAAAAGGCAAAATGTCGACTTATTTATAAGAGGAGTCACTCTTCTAATAGTTCGTGCTTTAAGCCTTTCCTGGGACAGCAGTATTAGATTCAGATGCACCATTGCAGGTTAACGGTATCCCTTGGACATTCAAATCACCGATGAAACACAGAAATTGCATTGATATTGAATACAAAAGCAAAATGTCGACATATTTACAAGAGGAGTAACTCTTCTAAAAGTTCGTGCTTTTAGCCTTTCCTGGGACAGCAGTATTAGATTCCAATGCACCATTGCAGGTTTACTGTATCCCTTGGACCTTCAAATCAACGATGAAACACAGAAATTGCATCGATATTGAATACAAAAGGCAAAATGTCGACTTATTTACAAAAGGAGTAACTCTTGAAATAGTCCGTGCTTTGAGCCTTTCCTGGGACAGCAGTATTAGATTCCGATGCACCATTGCAGGTTTACTGTATCCCTTGGACCTTCAAATTAACGATGAAGCACAGAAATTGCATCGATATTGAATACAAAAGGCAAAATGTCGACTTATTTACAAGAGGAGTAACTCTTCTAATAGTTCGTGCTTTGAGCCTTTCCTGGGACAGGAGTATTAGATTCCGATGCACCGTTGCAGGTTTACTGTATCCATTGGACCTTCAAATCAACGATGAAACACAGAAATTGCATCGATATTGAATACAAAAGGCAAAATGTCGACTTATTTATAAGAGGAGTAACTCTTTTCATAGTTCGTGCTTTGAGCCTTTCTTGGGACAGCAGTATTAGATTCCGATGCACCATTGCAGGTTAACGGTATCCCTTGGCCCTTCAAATCAACGATGAAACACAGAAATTGCATCGATATTGAATACATAAGGCAAAATGTCGACTTATTTGTAAGAGGAGTAACTCTTCTAATAGTTCGTGCTTTGAGCGTTTCCTGGGACAGCAGTATTAGATTCCGATGCACCATTGCAGGATTACTGTATCCCTTGGACCTTCAAATCAACGATGGAACACAGTAATTTCATCGATATTGAATACAAAAGGCGCAATGTCGACTTATTTACAAGAGGAGTAACTCTTCAAATAGTTCGTGCTTTGAGCGTTTCCTGGGATAGCAGTATTAGATTCCGATCCACCATTTCAGGTTAACTGTACCCCTTGGACCTTCAAATCAACGATGAAACACAGAAATTGCATCGATATTGAATACAAAAGGCAAAATGTCGACTTATTTACAAGAGGAGTAACTCTTCTTAAAGTTCGTGCTTTTAGCCTTTCCTGGGACAGCAGTATTAGATTCCGATGCACCATTGCAGGTTTACTATATCGCTTGGACCTTCAAATCAACGATGAAACACAGAAATTGCATAGATATTGAATACAAAAGGCAAAATGTCGACTTATTTATAAGAGGAGTAACTCTTCTAATAGTTCGTGCTTTGAGCCTTTCCTGGGACAGCAGTATTAGATCCCGATGCACCATTGCAGATTTACTGTATCCCTTGGACCTTCAAATCAACGATGAAACACAGAAATTGCATCGATATTGAATACAAAATGCAAAATGTCGACTTATTTACAAGAGGAGTAACTCTTCAAATAGTTCGTGCTTTGAGCCTTTCCTGGTACAGCAGTATTAGATTCCGATGCACCATTGCAGGTGTACTGTATCCCTTGGACCTTCAAATCAACGATGAAACACAGAAATTGCATAGATATTGAATACAAAAGGCAAAATGTCGACGCATTTATAAGAGGAGTAACTCTTCTAATAGTTCGTGCTTTAAGCCTTTCCTGGGATAGCAGTATTAGATTCAGATGCACCATTGCAGGTTAACGGTATCCCTTGGACATTCAAATCAACGATGAAACACAGAAATTGCATCGGTATTGAATACAAAAGCAAAATGTCGACATTTTTACAAGAGGAGTAACTCTTCTTAATGTTCGTGCTTTTAGCCTTTCCTGGGACAGCAGTATTAGATTCCTATGCACCATTGCAGGTTTACTGTATCCCTTGGACCTTCAAATCAACGATGAAACACAGAAAATGCATCGATATTGAATACAAAAGGCAAAATGTCGACTTATTTACAAAAGGAGTAACTCTTGAAATAGTTCGTGCTTTGAGCCTTTCCTGGGACAGCAGTATTAGATTCCGATGCACCATTGCAGGTTTACTGTATCCCTTGGACCTTCAAATTAACGATGAAATACGGAAATTGCATCGATATTGAATACAAAAGGAAAAATGTCGACTTATTTATAAGAGGAGTAACTCTTTTAATAGTTCGTTCTTTGAGCCTTTCTTGGGACAGCAGTATTAGATTCCGATGCACCATTGCAGGTTAACGGTATCCCTTGGCCCTTCAAATCAACGATGAAACACAGAAATTGCATCGATATTGAATACATAAGGCAAAATGTCGACTTATTTATAAGAGAAGTAACTCTTCTAATAGTTCGTGCTTTGAGCCTTTCCTGGGACAGCAGTATTAGATTCCGATGCACCATTGCAGGATTACTGTATCCCTTGGACCTTGAAATCAACGATAAAACACAGTAATTGCATCGATATTGAATACAAAAGGCAAAATGTCGACTTATTTATAAGAGGAGTAACTCTTCTAATAGTTCGTGTTTGAGCCTTTCCTGGGACAGCAGTATTAGATTCCGATGCACCATTGCAGGTTTACTGTATACCTTGGACCTTCAAATCAACGATGAAACACAGAAATTGCATAGATATTGAATACAAAAGGCAAAATGTCGACTTATTTATAAGAGGAGTAACTCTTCTAATAGTTCGTGCTTTAAGCCTTTCCTGGGACAGCAGTATTAGATTCAGATGCACCATTGCATGTTAACGGTATCCCTTGGACATTCAAATCAACGATGAAACACAGAAATTGCATCGATATTGAATACAAAAGCAAAATTTCGACATATTTACAAGAGGAGTAACTCTTCTACAAGTTCGTGCTTTTAGCCTTTCCTGGGACAGCAGTATTAGATTCCAATGCACCATTGCAGGTTTACTGTATCCCTTGGACCTTCAAATCAACGATGAAACACAGAAATTGCATCGATATTGAATACAAAAGGCAAAATGTCGACTTATTTACAAAAGGAGTAACTCTTGAAATAGTTCGTGCTCTGAGCCTTTCCTGGGACAGCAGTATTAGATTCCGATGCACCATTGCAGGTTTACTGTATCCCTTGGACCTTCAAATTAACGATGAAGCACAGAAATTGCATCGATATTGAATACAAAAGGCAAAATGTTGACTTATTTACAAGAGGAGTAACTCTTCTAATAGTTCGTGCTTTGAGCCTTTCCTGGGACAGGAGTATTAGATTCCGATGCACCGTTGCAGGTTTACTGTATCCATTGGACCTTCAAATCAACGATGAAACACAGAAATTGCATCGATATTGAATACAAAAGGCAAAATGTCGACTTATTTATAAGAAGAGTAACTCTTCTAATAGTTCGTGCTCTGAGCCTTTCCTGGGACAGAAGTATTAGATTCCGATTCACCATTGCAGGTTTACTGTATCGCTTGGACCTTCAAATCAACGATGAAACACAGAAATTGCATAGATATTGAATACAAAAGGCAAAATGTCGACTTATTTATAAGAGGTGTAACTCTTCTAATAGTTCGTGCTTTGAGCCTTTCCTGGGACAGCAGTATTAGATCCCGATGCACCATTGCAGGTTTACTGTTTCCCTTGGACCTTCAAATCAACGATGAAACACAGAAATTGCATCGATATTGAATACATAAGGCAAAATGTCGACTTATTTGTAAGAGGAGTAACTCTTCTAATTGTTCGTGCTTTGAGCGTTTCCTGGGACAGCAGTATTAGATTCCGATGCACCATTGCAGGATTACTGTATCCCTTGGACCTTCAAATCAACGATGGAACACAGTAATTTCATCGATATTGAATACAAAAGGCGCAATGTCGACTTATTTACAAGAGGAGTAACTCTTCAAATAGTTCGTGCTTTGAGCGTTTCCTGGGATAGCAGTATTAGATTCCGATCCACCATTTCAGGTTAACTGTACCCCTTGGACCTTCAAATCAACGATGAAACACAGAAATTGCATCGATATTGAATACAAAAGGCAAAATGTCGACTTATTTACAAGAGGAGTAACTCTTCTTAAAGTTCGTGCTTTTAGCCTTTCCTGGGACAGCAGTATTAGATTCCGATGCACCATTGCAGGTTTACTGTATCGCTTGGACCTTCAAATCAACGATGAAACACAGAAATTGCATAGATATTGAATACAAAAGGCAAAATGTCGACTTATTTATAAGAGGAGTAACTCTTCTAATAGTTCGTGCTTTGAGCCTTTCCTGGGACAGCAGTATTAGATCCCGATGCACCATTGCAGATTTACTGTATCCCTTGGACCTTCAAATCAACGATGAAACACAGAAATTGCATCGATATTGAATACAAAATGCAAAATGTCGACTTATTTACAAGAGGAGTAACTCTTCAAATAGTTCGTGCTTTGAGCCTTTCCTGGTACAGCAGTATTAGATTCCGATGCACCATTGCAGGTGTACTGTATCCCTTGGACCTTCAAATCAACGATGAAACACAGAAATTGCATAGATATTGAATACAAAAGGCAAAATGTCGACGTATTTATAACAGGAGTAACTCTTCTAATAGTTCGTGCTTTAAGCCTTTCCTGGGACAGCAGTATTAGATTCAGATGCACCATTGCAGGTTAACGGTATCCCTTGGACATTCAAATCAACGATGAAACACAGAAATTGCATCGGTATTGAATACAAAAGCAAAATGTCGACATTTTTACAAGAGGAGTAACTCTTCTTAATGTTCGTGCTTTTAGCCTTTCCTGGGACAGCAGTATTAGATTCCTATGCACCATTGCAGGTTTACTGTATCCCTTGGACCTTCAAATCAACGATGAAACACAGAAAATGCATCGATATTGAATACAAAAGGCAAAATGTCGACTTATTTACAAAAGGAGTAACTCTTGAAATAGTTCGTGCTTTGAGCCTTTCCTGGGACAGCAGTATTAGATTCCGATGCACCATTGCAGGTTTACTGTATCCCTTGGACCTTCAAATCAACGATGAAACACAGAAATTGCATAGATATTGAATACAAAAGGCAAAATGTCGACTTATTTATAAGAGGAGTAACTCTTCTAATAGTTCGTGCTTTAAGCCTTTCCTGGGACAGCAGTATTAGATTCAGATGCACCATTGCAGGTTAACGGTATCCCTTGGACATTCAAATCACCGATGAAACACAGAAATTGCATCGATATTGAATACAAAAGCAAAATTTCGACATATTTACAAGAGGAGTAACTCTTCTACAAGTTCGTGCTTTTAGCCTTTCCTGGGACAGCAGTATTAGATTCCAATGCACCATTGCAGGTTTACTGTATCCCTTGGACCTTCAAATCAACGATGAAACACAGAAATTGCATCGATATTGAATACAAAAGGCAAAATGTCGACTTATTTACAAAAGGAGTAACTCTTGAAATAGTTCGTGCTCTGAGCCTTTCCTGGGACAGCAGTATTAGATTCCGATGCACCATTGCAGGTTTACTGTATCCCTTGGACCTTCAAATTAACGATGAAGCACAGAAATTGCATCGATATTGAATACAAAAGGCAAAATGTCGACTTATTTACAAGAGGAGTAACTCTTCTAATAGTTCGTGCTTTGAGCCTTTCCTGGGACAGGAGTATTAGATTCCGATGCACCGTTGCAGGTTTACTGTATCCATTGGACCTTCAAATCAACGATGAAACACAGAAATTGCATCGATATTGAATACAAAAGGCAAAATGTCGACTTATTTATAAGAAGAGTAACTCTTCTAATAGTTCGTGCTCTGAGCCTTTCCTGGGACAGAAGTATTAGATTCCGATTCACCATTGCAGGTTTACTGTATCGCTTGGACCTTCAAATCAACGATGAAACACAGAAATTGCATAGATATTGAATACAAAAGGCAAAATGTCGACTTATTTATAAGAGGAGTAACTCTTCTAATAGTTCGTGCTTTGAGCCTTTCCTGGGACAGCAGTATTAGATCCCGATGCACCATTGCAGATTTACTGTATCCCTTGGATCTTCAAATCAACGATGAAACACAGAAATTGCATCGATATTGAATACAAAATGCAAAATGTCGACTTATTTACAAGAGGAGTAACTCTTCAAATAGTTCGTGCTTTGAGCCTTTCCTGGGACAGCAGTATTAGATTCCGATGCACCATTGCAGGTGTATTGTATCCCTTGGACCTTCAAATCAACGATGAAACACAGAAATTGCATAGATATTGAATACAAAAGGCAAAATGTCGACTTATTTATAAGAGGAGTAACTCTTCTAATAGTTCGTGCTTTAAGCCTTACCTGGGACAGCAGTATTAGATTCAGATGCACCATTGCAGGTTAACGGTATCCCTTGGACATTCAAATCAACGATGAAACACAGAAATTGCATCGATATTGAATACAAAAGCAAAATGTCGACATATTTACAAGAGGAGTAACTCTTCTTAAAGTTCGTGCTTTTAGCCTTTCCTGGGACAGCAGTATTAGATTCCTATGCACCATTGCAGGTTTACTGTATCCCTTGGACCTTCAAATCAACGATGAAACACAGAAATTGCATCGATATTGAATACAAAAGGCAAAATGTCGACTTATTTACAAAAGGAGTAACTCTTGAAATAGTTCGTGCTTTGAGCCTTTCCTGGGACAGCAGTATTAGATTCCGATGCACCATTGCAGGTTTACTGTATCCCTTGGACCTTCAAATCAACGATGAAGCACAGAAATTGCATCGATATTGAATACAAAAGGCAAAATGTCGACTTATTTACAAGAGGAGTAACTCTTCTAATAGTTCGTGCTTTGAGCCTTTCCTGGGACAGGAGTATTAGATTCCGATGCACCGTTGCAGGTTTACTGTATCCATTGGACCTTCAAATCAACGATGAAACACAGAAATTGCATCGATATTGAATACAAAAGGCAAAATGTCGACTTATTTATAAGAAGAGTAACTCTTCTAATAGTTCGTGCTCTGAGCCTTTCCTGGGACAGAAGTATTAGATTACGATGCACCATTGCAGATTTATTGTATCCCTTGGACCTTCAAATCAACGATGAAACACAGTAATTGCATCGATATTGAATACAAAAGGCAAAATGTCGACTTATTTATAAGAGGAGTAACTCTTCTAATAGTTCGTGTTTGAGCCTTTCCTGGGACAGCAGTATTAGATTCCGATGCACCATTGCAGGTTTACTGTATCCCTTGGACCTACAAATCAACGATGAAACACAGAAATTGCATCGATATTGATTACAAAAGGCAAAATGTCGACTTATTTATAAGAGGAATAACTCTTCTAATAGTTCGTGCTTTGAGCCTTTCCTGGGACAGAAGTATTATATTCCGATGCACCATTGCAGATTTACTGTATCCCTTGGACCTTCAAATCAACGATGAAACACAGAAATTGCATCGATATTGATTACAAAAGGCAAAATGTCGACTTATTTACAAAAGGAGTAACTCTTCAAATAGTTCGTTTTTTGAGCCTTTCCTGGGACAGCAGTAATAGATTCTGTGCACCATTGCAGGATTACTGTATCCCTTGGACCTTCAAATCAACGATGAAACACAGAAATTGCATCGATATTGAATACAAAAGGCAAAATGTCGACTTATTTATAAGAGGAGTAACTCATCTAGTAGTTCGTGCTTTGAGCCTTTCCTGGGACAGCAGTATTAGATTCCGATGCACCATTGCTGGTTTACTGTATCCCTTGGACCTTCAAATTAACGATGAAATACGGAAATTGCATCGATATTGAATACAAAAGGCAAAATGTCGACTTATTTATAAGAGGAGTAACTCTTTTAATAGTTCGTGCTTTGAGCCTTTCTTGGGACAGAAGTATTATATTCCGATGCACCATTGCAGATTTACTGTATCCCTTGGACCTTCAAATCAACGATGAAACACAGTAATTGCATCGATATTGAATACAAAAGGCAAAATGTCGACTTATTTATAAGAGGAGTAACTCTTCTAATAGTTCGTGTTTGAGCCTTTCCTGGGACAGCAGTATTAGATTCCGATGCACCATTGCAGGTTTACTGTATCCCTTGGACCTACAAATCAACGATGAAACACAGAAATTGCATCGATATTGATTACAAAAGGCAAAATGTCGACTTATTTATAAGAAGAGTAACTCTTCTAATAGTTCGTGCTCTGAGCCTTTCCTGGGACAGAAGTATTAGATTACGATGCACCATTGCAGATTTATTGTATCCCTTGGACCTTCAAATCAACGATGAAACACAGTAATTGCATCGATATTGAATACAAAAGGCAAAATGTCGACTTATTTATAAGAGGAGTAACTCTTCTAATAGTTCGTGTTTGAGCCTTTCCTGGGACAGCAGTATTAGATTCCGATGCACCATTGCAGGTTTACTGTATCCCTTGGACCTACAAATCAACGATGAAACACAGAAATTGCATCGATATTGATTACAAAAGGCAAAATGTCGACTTATTTATAAGAGGAATAACTCTTCTAATAGTTCGTGCTTTGAGCCTTTCCTGGGACAGAAGTATTATATTCCGATGCACCATTGCAGATTTACTGTATCCCTTGGACCTTCAAATCAACGATGAAACACAGAAATTGCATCGATATTGATTACAAAAGGCAAAATGTCGACTTATTTACAAAAGGAGTAACTCTTCAAATAGTTCGTTTTTTGAGCCTTTCCTGGGACAGCAGTAATAGATTCTGTGCACCATTGCAGGATTACTGTATCCCTTGGACCTTCAAATCAACGATGAAACACAGAAATTGCATCGATATTGAATACAAAAGGCAAAATGTCGACTTATTTATAAGAGGAGTAACTCATCTAGTAGTTCGTGCTTTGAGCCTTTCCTGGGACAGCAGTATTAGATTCCGATGCACCATTGCTGGTTTACTGTATCCCTTGGACCTTCAAATTAACGATGAAATACGGAAATTGCATCGATATTGAATACAAAAGGCAAAATGTCGACTTATTTATAAGAGGAGTAACTCTTTTAATAGTTCGTGCTTTGAGCCTTTCTTGGGACAGCAGTATTAGATTCCGATGCACCATTGCAGGTTAACGGTATCCCTTGGCCCTTCCAATCAACGATGAAACACAGAAATTGCATCGATATTGAATACATAAGGCAAACTGTCGACTTATTTATAAGAGGAGTAACTCTTCTAATAGTTCGTGCTTTGAGCCTTTCCTGGGACAGCAGTATTAGATTCCGATGCACATTTTGAAGGATTACTGTATCCCTTGGACCTACAAATCAACGATGGAACACAGTAATTGCATCGATATTGAATACAAAAGGCGAAATGTCGACTTATTTACAAGAGGAGTAACTCTTCAAATAGTTCGTGCTTTGAGCGTTTCCTGGGATAGCAGTATTAGATTCCGATGCACCATTTCAGGTTAACTGTACCCCTTGGACCTTCAAATCAACGATGAAACACAGAAATTGCATCGATATTGAATACAAAATGCAAAATGTCGACTTATTTACAAGAGGAGTAACTCTTCTTAACGTTCGTGCTTTTAGCCTTTCCTGGGACAGCAGTATTAGATTCCGATGCACCATTGCAGGTTTAATGTATCGCTTGGACCTTCAAATCAACGATGAAACGCAGAAATTGCATAGATATTGAATACAAAAGGCAAAATGTCGACTTATTTATAAGAGGAGTAACTCTTCTAATAGTTCGTGCTTTGAGCCTTTCCTGGGACAGCAGTATTAGATCCCGATGCACCATTGCAGGTTTACTGTATCCCTTGGATCTTCAAATCAACGATGAAACACAGAAATTGCATCGATATTGAATACAAAATGCAAAATGTCGACTTATTTACAAGAGGAGTAACTCTTCAAATAGTTCGTGCTTTGAGCCTTTCCTGGGACAGCAGTATTAGATTCCGATGCACCATTGCAGGTGTATTGTATCCCTTGGACCTTCAAATCAACGATGAAACACAGTAATTGCATAGATATTGAATACAAAAGGCAAAATGTCGACTTATTTATAAGAGGAGTAACTCTTCTAATAGTTCGTGCTTTAAGCCTTACCTGGGACAGCAGTATTAGATTCAGATGCACCATTGCAGGTTAACGGTATCCCTTGGACATTCAAATCAACGATGAAACACAGAAATTGCATCGATATTGAATACAAAAGCAAAATGTCGACATATTTACAAGAGGAGTAACTCTTCTTAAAGTTCGTGCTTTTAGCCTTTCCTGGGACAGCAGTATTAGATTCCTATGCACCATTGCAGGTTTACTGTATCCCTTGGACCTTCAAATCAACGATGAAACACAGAAATTGCATCGATATTGAATACAAAAGGCAAAATGTCGACTTATTTACAAAAGGAGTAACTCTTGAAATAGTTCGTGCTTTGAGCATTTCCTGGGACAGCAGTATTAGATTCCGATGCACCATTGCAGGTTTACTGTATCCATTGGACCTTCAAATTAACGATGAAATACGGAAATTGCATCGATATTGAATACAAAAGGCAAAATGTCGACTTATTTATAAGAGGAGTAACTCTTTTAATAGTTCGTGCTTTGAGCCTTTCTTGGGACAGCAGTATTAGATTCCGATGCACCATTGCAGGTTAACGGTAATCCTTGGCCCTTCAAATCAACGATGAAACACAGAAATTGCATCGATATTGAATACATAAGGCAAAATGTCGACTTATTTATAAGAGGAGTAACTCTTCTAATAGTTCGCGCTTTGAGCCTTTCCTGGGACAGCAGTATTAGATTCCGATGCACCATTGCAGGATTACTGTATCCCTTGGACCTTCAAATCAACGATGAAACACAGTAATTGCATCGATATTGAATACAAAATGCAAAATGTCGACTTATTTATAAGAGGAGTAACTCTTCTAATAGTTCGTGTTTGGGCCTTTCCTGGGACAGCTGTATTAGATACCGATGCACCATTGCAGGTTTACTGTATACCTTGGACCTTCAAATCAACGATGAAACACAGAAATTGCATAGATATTGAATACAAAAGGCAAAATGTCGACTTATTTATAAGAGGAGTAACTCTACTAATAGCTCGTGCTTTAAGCCTTTCCTGGGACAGCAGTATTAGATTCAGATGCACCATTGCAGGTTAACGGTATCCCTTGGACATTCAAATCACCGATGAAACACAGAAATTGCATCGATATTGAATACAAAAGAAAAATGTCGACATATTTACAAGAGAAGTAACTCTTCTAAAAGTTCGTGCATTTAGCCTTTCCTGGGACAGCAGTATTAGATTCCAATGCACCATTGCTGGTTTACTGTATCCCTTGGACCTTCAAATCAACGATGAAACACAGAAATTGCATCGATATTGAATACAAAAGGCAAAATGTCGACTTATTTACAAAAGGAGTAACTCTTGAAATAGTTCGTGCTTTGAGCCTTTCCTGGGACAGCAGTATTAGATTCCGATGCACCATTGCAGGTTTACTGTATCCCTTGGACCTTCAAAATAACGATGAAGCACAGAAATTGCATCGATATTGAATACAAAAGGCAAAATGTCGACTTATTTACAAGTGGAGTAACTCTTCTAATAGTTCGTGCTTTGAGCCTTTCCTGGGACAGGAGTATTAGATTCCGATGCACCGTTGCAGGTTTACTGTATCCATTGGACCTTCAAATCAACGATGAAACACAGAAATTGCATCGATATTGAATACAAAAAGCAAAATGTCGACTTATTTACAAGAGGAGTAACTCTTCTTAAAGTTCGTGCTTTTAGCCTTTCCTGGGACAGCAGTATTAGATTCCGATGCACCATTGCAGGTTTACTGTATCGCTTGGACCTTCAAATCAACGATGAAATACAGAAATTGCATCGATATTGAATACAAAAGGCAAAATGTCGACTTATTTATAAGAGGAGTAACTCTTCTAATAGTTCGTGCTTTGAGCCTTTCCTGGGACAGCAGTATTAGATCCCGATGCACCATTGCAGATTTACTGTATCCCTTGGATCTTCAAATCAACGATGAAACACAGAAATTGCATCGATATTGAACACAAAATGCAAAATGTCGACTTGTTTACAAGAGGAGTAACTCTTCAAATAGTTCGTGATTTGAGCCTTACCTGGGACAGCAGTATTAGATTCCGATGCACCATTGCAGGTTTACTGTATCCCTTGGACCTTCAAATCAACGATGAAACACAGAAATTGCATAGATATTGAATACAAAAGGCAAAATGTCGACTTATTTATAAGAGGAGTAACTCGTCTAATAGTTCGTGCTTTAAGCCTTTCTTGTGACAGCAGTATTAGATTCAGATGCACCATTGCAGGTTAACGGTATCCCTTGGAAATTCAAATCAACGATGAAACACAGAAATTGCATCGATATTGAATACAAAAGCAGAATGTCGACATATTTACAAGAGGAGTAACTCTTCTTAAAGTTCGTGCTTTTAGCATTTCCTGGGACAGCAGTATTAGATTCCAATGCACCATTGTAGGTTTACTGTATCCCTTGGACCTTCAAATCAACGATGAAACACAGAAATTGCATCATTATTGAATACAAAAGGCAAAATGTCGACTTATTTACAAAAGGAGTAGCTCTTGAAATAGTTCGTGATTTGAGCCTTTCCTGGGACAGCAGTATTAGATTCCGATGCACCATTGCAGGTTTACTGTATCCCATGGACCTTCAAATTAACGATGAAGCACAGAAATTGCATCGATATTGAATACAAAAGGCAAAATGTCGACTTATTTACAAGAGGAGTAACTCTTCTAATAGTTCGTGCTTTGAGCCTTTCCTGGGACAGGAGTATTAGATTCCGATGCACCGTTGCAGGTTTACTGTATCCATTGGACCTTCAAATCAACGATGAAACACAGAAATTGCATCGATATTGAATACAAAAGGCAAAATGTCGACTTATTTATAAGAGGAGTAACTCTTCTAATAGTTCGTGTTCTGAGCCTTTCCTGGGACAGAAGTATTAGATTCCGATGCACCATTGCAGATCTACTGTATCCCTTGGACCTTCAAATCAACGATGAAACACAGTAATTGCATCGATATTGAATACAAAAGGCAAAATGTCGACCCACTTATAAGAGGAGTAACTCTTCTAATAGTTCGTGTTTGAGCCTTTCCTGGGACAGCAGTATTAGATTCCGATGCACCATTGCAGGTTTACTGTATCCCTTGGACCTACAAATCAACGATGAAACACAGAAATTGCATCGATATTGATTACAAAAGGCAAAATGTCGACTTATTTATAAGAGGAATAACTCTTCTAATAGTTCGTGCTTTGAGCCTTTCCTGGGACAGAAGTATTAGATTCCGATGCACCATTGCAGGTTTACTGTATCCCTTGGACCTTCAAATCAACGATGAAACACAGAAATTGCATCGATATTGATTACAAAAGGCAAAATGTCGACTTATTTACAAAAGGAGTAACTCTTCATATAGTTCGTGCTTTGAGCCTTTCCTGGGACAGCAGTAATAGATTCTGTGCACCATTGCAGGTTTACTGTATCCCTTGGACCTTCAAATCAACGATGAAACACAGAAATTGCATCGATATTGAATACAAAAGGCAAAATGTCGACTTATTTATAAGAGGAGTAACTCATCTAGTAGTTCGTGCTTTGAGCCTTTCCTGGGACAGCAGTATTAGATTCCGATGCACCATTGCTGTTTTACTGTATCCCTTGGACCTTCAAATTAACGATGAAATACGGAAATAGCATCGATATTGAATACAAAAGGCAAAATGTCGACTTATTTATAAGAGGAGTAACTCTTCTAATAGTTCGTGCTTTGAGCCTTTCCTGGGACAGCAGTATTAGATTCCGATGCACCATTGCAGGATTACTGTATCCCTTGGACCTTCAAATCAACGATGGAACACAGTAATTGCATCGATATTGAATACAAAAGGCGAAATGTCGACTTATTTACGAGAGGAGTAACTCTTCAAATAGTTCGTGCTTTGAGCGTTTCCTGGGATAGCAGTATTAGATTCCGATCTACCATTTCAGGTTAACTGTACCCCTTGGACCTTCAAATCAACGATGAAACACAGAAATTGCATCGATATTGAATACAAAAGTCAAAATGTCGACTTATTTACAAGAGGAGTAACTCTTCTTAAAGTTCGTGCTTTTAGCCTTTCCTGGGACAGCAGTATTAGATTCCGATGCACCATTGCAGGTTTACTGTATCCCTTGGCCCTTTAAATCAACGATGAATCACAGAAATTGCATCGATATTGAATACATAAGGCAAAATGTCGACTTATTTATAAGAGGAGTAACTCTTCTAATAGTTCGTGCTTTGAGCCTTTCCGGGGCAGCAGTATTAGATTCCGATGCACCATTGCAGGATTACTGTATCCCTTGGACCTTCAAATCAACGATGGAACATAGTAATTGCATCGATATTGAATACAAAAGGCGAAATGTCGACTTATTTACAAGAGGAGTAACTCTTCAAATAGTTCGTGCTTTGAGCGTTTCCTGGGATAGCAGTATTAGATTCCGATCTACCATTTCAGGTTAACTGTACCCCTTGGACCTTCAAATCAACGATGAAACACAGAAATTGCATCGATATTGAATACAAAAGGCAAAATGTCGACTTATTTACAAGAGGAATAACTCTTCTTAAAGTTCGTGCTTTTAGTTTTTCCTGGGACAGCAGTATTAGATTCCGATGCACCATTGCAGGTTTACTGTATCGCTTGGACCTTCAAATCAACGATGAAACACAGAAATTGCATAGATATTGAATACAAAATGCAAAATGTCGACTTATTTATAAGAGGAGTAACTCTTCTAATAGTTCGTGCTTTGAGCCTTTCCTGGGACAGCAGTATTAGATCCCGATGCACCATTGCAGATTTACTGTATCCCTTGGATCTTCAAATCAACGATGAAACACAGAAATTGCATCGTTATTGAATACAAAAGGCAAAATGTCGACTTATTTATAAGAGGAGTAACTCTTCTAATAGTTCGTGCTTTGAGCCTTTCCTGGGACAGCAGTATTAGATTCCGATGCACCATTGCAGGTGTACTGTATCCCTTGGACCTTCAAATCAACGATGAAACACAGAAATTGCATAGATATTGAATACAAAAGGCAAAATGTCGACTTATTTATAAGAGGAGTAACTCTTCTAATAGTTCGTGCTTTAAGCCTTACCTGGGACAGCAGTATTAGATTCAGATGCACCATTGCAGGTTAACGGTATCCCTTGGACATTCAAATCAACGATGAAACACAGAAATTGCATCGATATTGAATACAAAAGCAAAATGTCGACATATTTACAAGAGGAGTAACTCTTCTTAAAGTTCGTGCTTTTAGTCTTTCCTGGGACAGCAGTATTAGATTCCTATGCACCATTGCAGGTTTACTGTATCCCTTGGACCTTCAAATCAACGATGAAACACAGAAATTGCATCGATATTGAATACAAAAGGCAAAATGTCGACTTATTTACAAAAGGAGTAACTCTTGAAATAGTTCGTGCTTTGAGCCTTTCCTGGGACAGCAGTATTAGATTCCGATGCACAATTGCAGGTTTACTGTATCCTTTGGACCTTCAAATTAACGATGAAATACGGAAATTGCATCGATATTGAATACAAAAGGCAAAATGTCGACTTATTTATAAGAGGAGTAACTCTTTTAATAGTTCGTTCTTTGAGCCTTTCTTGGGACAGCAGTATTAGATTCCGATGCACCATTGCAGGTTAACGGTAATCCTTGGCCCTTCAAATCAACGATGAAACACAGAAATTGCATCGATATTGAATACATAAGGCAAAATGTCGACTTATTTATAAGAGGAGTAACTCTTCTAATAGTTCGTGCTTTGAGCCTTTCCTGGGACAGCAGTATTAGATTCCGATGCACCATTGCAGGATTATTGTATCCCTTGGACCTTCAAATCAACGATGAAACACAGTAATTGCATCGATATTGAATACAAAAGGCAAAATGTCGACTTATTTATAAGAGGAGTAACTCTTCTAATAGTTCGTGTTTGAGCCTTTCCTGGGACAGCAGTATTAGATTCCGATGCACCATTGCAGGTTTACTGTATACCTTGGACCTTCAAATCAACGATGAAACACAGAAATTGCATAGATATTGAATACAAAAGGCAAAATGTCGACTTATTTATAAGAGGAGTAACTCTTCTAATAGTTCGTGCTTTAAGCCTTTCCTGGGACAGCAGTATTAGATTCAGATGCACCATTGCAGGTTAACGGTATCCCTTGGACATTCAAATCACCGATGAAACACAGAAATTGCATCGATATTGAATACAAAAGCAAAATGTCGACATATTTACAAGAGGAGTAACTCTTCTAAAAGTTCGTGTTTTTAGCCTTTCCTGGGACAGCAGTATTAGATTCCAATGCACCATTGCTGGTTTACTGTATCCCTTGGACCTTCAAATCAACGATGAAACACAGAAATTGCATAGTTATTAAATACAAAAGGCAAAATGTCGACTTATTTATAAGAGGAGTAACTCTTCTAATAGTTCGTGCTTTAAGCCTTACCTGGAACAGCAGTATTAGATTCAGATGCACCATTGCAGGTTAACGGTATCCCTTGGACATTCAAATCAACGATGAAACACAGAAATTGCATCGATATTGAATACAAAAGCAAAATGTCGACATATTTACAAGAGGAGTAACTCTTCTTAAAGTTCGTGCTTTTAGTCTTTCCTGGGACAGCAGTATTAGATTCCTATGCACCATTGCAGGTTTACTGTATCCCTTGGACCTTCAAATCAACGATGAAACACAGAAATTGCATCGATATTGAATACAAAAGGCAAAATGTCGACTTATTTAGAAGAGGAGTAACTCTTGAAATAGTTCGTGCTTTGAGCCTTTCCTGGGACAGCAGTATTAGATTCCGATGCACAATTGCAGGTTTACTGTATCCCTTGGACCTTCAAATTAACGATGAAATACGGAAATTGCATCGATATTGAATACAAAAGGCAAAATGTCGACTTATTTATAAGAGGAGTAACTCTTTTAATAGTTCGTGCTTTGAGCCTTTCTTGGGACAGCAGTATTAGATTCCGATGCACCATTGCAGGTTAACGGTAATCCTTGGCCCTTCAAATCAACGATGAAACACAGAAATTGCATCGATATTGAATACATAAGGCAAAATGTCGACTTATTTATAAGAGGAGTAACTCTTCTAATAGTTCGTGCTTTGAGCCTTTCCTGGGACAGCAGTATTAGATTCCGATGGACCATTCCAGGATTACTGTATCCCTTGGACCTTCAAATCAACGATGAAACACAGTAATTGCATCGATATTGAATACAAAAGGCAAAATGTCGACTTATTTATAAGAGGAGTAACTCTTCTAATAGTTCGTGTTTGAGCCTTTCCTGGGACAGCAGTATTAGATTCCGATGCACCATTGCAGGTTTACTGTATACCTTGGACCTTCAAATCAACGATGAAACACAGAAATTGCATAGATATTGAATACAAAAGGCAAAATGTCGACTTATTTATAAGAGGAGTAACTCTTCTAATAGTTCGTGCTTTAAGCCTTTCCTGGGACAGCAGTATTAGATTCAGATGCACCATTGCAGGTTAACGGTATCCCTTGGACATTCAAATCACCGATGAAACACAGAAATTGCATCGATATTGAATACAAAAGCAAAATGTCGACATATTTACAAGAGGAGTAACTCTTCTAAAAGTTCGTGTTTTTAGCCTTTCCTGGGACAGCAGTATTAGATTCCAATGCACCATTGCTGGTTTACTGTATCCCTTGGACCTTCAAATCAACGATGAAACACAGAAATTGCATCGATATTGAATACAAAAGGCAAAATGTCGACTTATTTACAAAAGGAGTAACTCTTGAAATAGTTCGTGCTTTGAGCCTTTCCTGGGACAGCAGTATTAGATTCCGATGCACCATTGCAGGTTTACTGTATCCCTTGGACCTTCAAATAAACGATGAAGCACAGAAATTGCATCGATATTGAATACAAAAGACAAAATGTCGACTTATTTACAAGAGGAGTAACTCTTCTAATAGTTCGTGCTTTGAGCCTTTCCTGGGACAGGAGTATTAGATTCCGATGCACCGTTGCAGGTTTACTGTATCCATCGGACCTTCAAATCAACGATGAAACACAGATATTGCATCCATATTGAATACAAAAGGCAAAATGTCGACTTATTTACAAGAGGAGTAACTCTTCTTAAAGTTCGTGCTTTTTGCCTTTCCTGGGACAGCAGTATTAGATTCCGATGCACCATTGCAGGTTTACTGTATCGCTTGGACCTTCAAATCAACGATGAAACACAGAAATTGCATCGATATTGAATACAAAATGCAAAATGTCGACTTGTTTACGAGAGGAGTAACTCTTCAAATAGTTCGTGCTTTGAGCCTTTCCTGGGACAGCAGTATTAGATTCCGATGCACCATTGCAGGTTTACTGTATCCCTTGGACCTTCAAATCAACGATGAAACACAGAAATTGCATAGATATTGAATACAAAAGGCAAAATGTCGACTTATTTATAAGAGGAGTAACTCGTCTAATAGTTCGTGCTTTAAGCCTTTCTTGGGACAGCAGTATTAGATTCAGATGCACCTTTGCAGGTTAACGGTATCCCTTGGACATTCAAATCAACGATGAAACACAGAAATTGCATCGATATTGAATACAAAAGCAAAATGTCGACATATTTACAAGAGGAGTAACTCTTCTTAAAGTTCGTGCTTTTAGCCTTTCCTGGGACAGCAGTATTAGATTCCAATGCACCATTGGAGGTTTACTGTATCCCTTGGACCTTCAAATCAACGATGAAACACAGAAATTCCATCGATATTGAATACAAAATCAAAATGTCGACTTATTTACAAAAGGAGTAACTCTTGAAATAGTTCGTGATTTGAGCCTTTCCTGGGACAGCAGTATTAGATTCCGATGCACCATTGCAGGTTTACTGTATCCCTTGGACCTTCAAATCACCGATGAAACACAAAAATTGCATAGATATTGAATACAAAAGGAAAATTGTCGACTTATTTATAAGAGGAGTAACTCTTCTAATGGTTCGTGCTTTAAGCCTTTCCTGGGAAAGCAGTATTAGATTCAGAGGCACCATTGCAGGTTAACGGTATCCCTTGGACATTCAAATCAACTATGAAACACAGAAATTGCATCGATATTGAATACAAAAGCAAAATGTCGACATATTTACAAGAGGAGTAACTCTTCTTAAAATTCGTGCTTTTAGCCTTTCCTGGGACAGCAGTATTAGATTCCAATGCACCATTGCAGGTTTACTGTATCCCTTGGACCTTCAAATCAACGATGAAACACAGAAATTGCATCGATATTGAATACAAAAGGCAAAATGTCGACTTATTTATAAGAGGAGTAACTCTTCTAATAGTTCGTGTTTTGAGCCTTTCCTGGGACAGCAGTATTAGATCCCGATGCACCATTGCAGATTTACTGTATCCTTTGGATCTTCAAATCAACGATGAAACACAGAAATTGCATCGATATTGAATACAAAAGGAGAAGTGTCGACTTATTTACAAGAGGAGTAACTCTTCTAATATTTCGAGCTTTGAGCCTTTCCTGGACAAGAGTATTAGATTCCGAAGCACCATTGCAGGTTTACTGTATCCATTGCACCTTCAAATCCACGATGAAACACAGAAATTGCGTCGATATTGAATACAAAAGGCAAAATGTCACTTATTTATAAGAGGAGTAACTCTTCTAATAGTTCGTGCTTAGAGCCTTTCCTGGGACAGAAGTATTAAATTCCGATGCACCATTGCAGATTTACTGTATCCCTTGGACCTTCAAACCAACGATGAAACACAGAAATTGCATCGATATTGAATACAAAAGGCAAAATGTCGACTTATTTACAAGAGGAGTAACTCTTCTAATAGTTCGTGTTTTGAGTCTTTCCTGGGACAGCAGTATTAGAATCCGATGCACCATTGCAGATTTACTGTATCGCCTGGACCTTCATATCAACGATGAAACACAGAAATTGAATCGATATTTAATACAAAAGGCAAAATGTCGACTTATTTATAAGAGGAGTAACTCTTCTAATAGTTCGTGTTTTGAGCCTTTCCTGGGTCAGCAGTATTAGATCCCGATGCACCATTGCAGATTTACTGTATCCTTTGGATCTTCAAATCAACGATGAAACACAGAAATTGCATCGATATTGCATACAAAAGGCAAAATGTCGACTTATTTACAAAAGTTGTAACTCTTCAAATAGTTCGTGCTTTGAGCCTTTCCTGGGACAGCAGTATTAGATTCCGATGCACCATTGCAGGTTAACGGTATCCCTTGGCCCTTGAAATCAACGATGAAACACAGAAATTGCATCGATATTGAATACATAAGGCAAAATGTCGACTTATTTATAAGAGGAGTAACTCTTCTAATTGTTCGTGTTTTGAGCCTTTCCTGGGACAGCAGTATTAGATTCCGATGCACCATTGCAGGATTACTGTATCCCTTGGACCTTCAAATCAACGATGGAACACAGTAATTGCATCGATATTGAACACAAAAGGCGAAATGTCGACTTATTTACAAGAGGAGTAACTCTTCAAATAGTTCGTGCTTTGAGCGTTTCCTGGGATAGCAGTATTAGATTCCGATGCACCATTTCAGGTTAACTGTACCCCTTGGACCTTCAAATCAACGATGAAACACAGAAATTGCATCGATATTGAATACAAAAGGCAAAATGTCGACTTATTTACAAGAGGAGTAGCTCTTCTTAAAGTTCGTGCTTTTAGCCTTTCCTTGGACAGCAGTATTAGATTCCGATTCACCATTGCTGGTTTACTGTATCGCTTGGACCTTCATATCAACGATGAAACACAGAAATTGCATCGATATTGAATACAAAAGGCAAAATGTCGACTTATTTATAAGTCGAGTAACTCTTCTAATAGTTCGTGTTTTGAGCCTTTCCTGGGACACCAGTATTAGATCCCGATGCACCATTGCAGATTTACTGTATCCCTTGGATCTTCAAATCAACGATGAAACACAGAAATTGCATCGATATTGAATACAAAATGCAAAATGTCGACTTATTTACAAGAGGAGTAACTCTTCTAATAGTTCGTGCTTTGAGCCTTTCCTGGGACAGCAGTATTAGATTCCGATGCACCATTGCAGGTTTACTGTATCCCTTGGACCTTCAAATCAACGATGAAACACAGAAATTGTATCGATATTGAATACAAAAGGCAAAATGTCGACTTATTTATAAGAGGAATAACTCTTCTAATAGTTCGTGCTTTGTGCCTTTCCTGGGACAGAAGTATTAGATCCCGATGCACCATTGCAGATTTACTGTATCCCTTGGACCTTCAAATCAACGATGAAACACAGAAATTGCATCGATACTGATTACAAAATGCAAAATGTCGACTTATTTACAAGAGGAGTAACTCTTCTTAAAGTTCGTGCTTTTAGCCTTTCCTGGGACACCAGTATTAGATTCCGATGCACCATTGCAGGTTAACTGTATCGCTTGGACCTTCAAATCAACGATGAAACACAGAAATTGCATCGATATTGAATACAAAAGGCAAAATGTCGACTTATTTATAAGAGGAGTAACTCTTCTAATAGTTCGTGTTTGAGCCTTTCCTGGGACAGCAGTATTAGATTCCGATGCACCATTGCAGGTTTACTGTATCCCTTGGACCTTCAAATCAACGATGAAACACAGAAATTGCATAGATATTGAATACAAAAGGCAAAATGTCGACTTATTTATAAGAGGAGTAACTCTTCTAATAATTCGTGCTTTAAGCTTTTCCTGGGACAGCAGTATTAGATTCAGATGCACCATTGCAGGTTAACGGTATCCCTTGGACATTCAAATCAACGATGAAACACAGAAATTGCATCGATATTGAATACAAAAGCAAAATGTCGACATATTTACAAGAGGAGTAACTCTTCTTAAAGTTCGTGCTTTTAGCCTTTCCTGGGACAGCAGTATTAGATTCCAATGCACCATTGCAGGTTTACTGTATCCCTTGGACCTTCAAATCAACGATGAAACACAGAAATTGCATCAATATTGAATACAAAAGGCAAAATGTCGACTTATTTACAAAAGGAGTAACTCTTGAAATAGTTCGTGCTTTGAGCCTTTCCTGGGACAGCAGTATTAGACTCCGATGCACCATTGCAGGTTTACTGTATCGCTTGGACCTTCAAATTAACGATGAAGCACAGAAATTGAATCGATATTGAATACAAAAGGCAAAATGTCGACTTATTTACAAGAGGAGTAACTCTTCTAATAGTTCGTGCTTTGAGCCTTTCCTGGGACAGGAGTATTAGATTCCGATGCACCGTTGCAGGTTTACTGTATCCATTGGACCTTCAAATCAACGATGAAACACAGAAATTGCATCGATATTGAATACAAAAGGCAAAATGTCGACTTATTTATAAGAGGAGTAACTCTTCTAATAGTTCGTGCTTTGAGCCTTTCCTGGGACAGAAGTATTAGATTCCGATGCACCATTGCAGATTTACTGTATCCCTTGGACCTTCAAATCGACGATGAAACACAGAAATTGCATCGATATTGAATACAAAAGGCAAAATGTCGACATATTTACAAGAGGAGTAACTCTTCTAATAGTTCGTGTTTTGAGCCTTTCCTGGGACAGCAGTATTAGATTCCGATGCACCATTGCAGGTTTACTGTATCCATTGGACCTTCAAATCAACGATGAAACACAGAAATTGCATCGATATTGAATACAAAAGACAAAATGTCGACTTATTTACAAGAGGAGTAACTCTTCTAATAGTTCGTGATTTGAGCCTTTCCTGGGACAGCAGTATTAGATTCCGATGCACCATTGCAGGTTTACTGTATCCCTTGGACTTTCAAATCAACGATGAAACACAGAAATTGCATCTATATTGAATACAAAAGGCAAAATGTCGACTTATTTACAAGAGGAGTAACTCTTCTAATAGTTCGTGCTTTGAGCCTTTCCTGGGACAGCAGTATTAGATTCCGATGCACCATTGCAGGTTTACTGAATCCCTTGGACCTTCAAATCAACTATGAAACACAGAAATTGCATCGATATTGAATACAAAAAGCAAAATGTCGACTTATTTGTAAGAGGTGTAAATCTTCTAGTACTTCGTGCTTTGAGCCTTTCCTGGGACAGCAGTATTAGATTCCGATGCACCATTGCAGGTTACTGTATTCCTTGGACCTTCAAATCGACGATGAAACACAGAAATTGCATCGATATTGATTACAAAAGGCAAAATGTCGACTTATTTATAAGCGGAGTAACTCTTCTAATAGTTCGTGCTTTGAGCCTTTCCTGGGACAGCAGTATTAGATTCCGATGCACCATTTCAGGTTAACTGTACCCCTTGGACCTTCAAATCAGCGATGAAACACATAAATTGCATCGATATTGAATACAAAATGCAAAATGTCGACTTATTTACAAGAGGAGTAACTCTTCTAATAGTTCGTGTTTTGAGACTTTCCTGGGACAGCAGTATTAGAATCCGATGCACCATTGCTGGTTTACTGTATCGCAGGGACCTTCAAATCAACGATGAAACACAGAAATTGAATCGATATTGAATACAAAAGGCAAAATGGCGACTTATTTATAAGAGGAGTAACTCTTCTAATAGTTCGTGTTTTGAGCCTTTCCTGGGACAGCAGTATTAGATCCCGATGCACCATTGCAGATTTACTGTACCCCTTGGATCTTCAAATCAACGATGAAACACAGAAATTGCATCGATATTGAATACAAAAGGCAAAATGTCGACTTATTTACAAGAGGAGTAACTCTTCAAATTGTTCGTGCTTTGAGCCTTTCCTAGGACAGCAGTATTAGATCCGATGCACCATAGCAGGTTTACTGTATCCCTTGGTCCTACAAATCAACGATGAAACACAGAAATTGCATCGATATTGATTACAAAAGGCAAAATGTCGACTTATTTATAAGAGGAGTAACTCTTCTAATAGTTCGTGCTTTGAGCCTTTCCTGGGACAGAAGTATTAGATTCCGATGCACCATTGCAGATTTACTGTATCCCTTGGACCTTCAAATCGACGATGAAACACAGAAATTGCATCGATATTGAATACAAAAGGCAAAATGTCGACATATTTACAAGAGGAGTAACTCTTCTAATAGTTCGTGTTTTGAGCCTTACCTGGGACAGCAGTATTAGATTCCGATGCACCATTGCAGGTTTACTGTATCCATTGGACCTTCAAATCAACGATGAAACACAGAAATTGCATCGATATTGAATACAAAAGACAAAATGTCGACTTATTTACAAGAGGAGTAACTCTTCTAATAGTTCGTGCTTTGAGCCTTTCCTGGGACAGCAGTATTAGATTCCGATGCACCATTGCAGGTTTACTGTATCCCTTGGACTTTCAAATCAACGATGAAACACAGAAATTGCATCTATATTGAATACAAAAGGCAAAATGTCGACTTATTTACAAGAGGAGTAACTCTTCTAATAGTTCGTGCTTTGAGCCTTTCCTGGGACAGCAGTATTAGATTCCGATGCACCATTGCAGGTTTACTGAATCCCTTGGACCTTCAAATCAACGATGAAACACAGAAATTGCATCGATATTGAATACAAAAAGCAAAATGTCGACTTATTTACAAGAGGAGTAACTCTTCTAATAGTTCGTGCTTTGAGCCTTTCCTGGGACAGCAGTATTAGATTCCGATGCACCATTGCAGGTTTACTGTATCCCTTGGACCTTCAAATCAACGATGAAACACAGAAATTGTATCGATATTGAATACAAAAGGCAAAATGTCGACTTATTTATAAGAGGAATAACTCTTCTAATAGTTCGTGCTTTGTGCCTTTCCTGGGACAGAAGTATTAGATCCCGATGCACCATTGCAGATTTACTGTATCCCTTGGACCTTCAAATCAACGATGAAACACAGAAATTGCATCGATACTGATTACAAAATGCAAAATGTCGACTTATTTACAAGAGGAGTAACTCTTCTTAAAGTTCGTGCTTTTAGCCTTTCCTGGGACACCAGTATTAGATTCCGATGCACCATTGCAGGTTAACTGTATCGCTTGGACCTTCAAATCAACGATGAAACACAGAAATTGCATCGATATTGAATACAAAAGGCAAGGTGTCGACTTATTTATAAGAGGAGTAACTCTTCTAATAGTTCGTGTTTGAGCCTTTCCTGGGACAGCAGTATTAGATTCCGATGCACCATTGCAGGTTTACTGTATCCCTTGGACCTTCAAATCAACGATGAAACACAGAAATTGCATAGATATTGAATACAAAAGGCAAAATGTCGACTTATTTATAAGAGGAGTAACTCTTCTAATAATTCGTGCTTTAAGCTTTTCCTGGGACAGCAGTATTAGATTCAGATGCACCATTGCAGGTTAACGGTATCCCTTGGACATTCAAATCAACGATGAAACACAGAAATTGCATCGATATTGAATACAAAAGCAAAATGTCGACATATTTACAAGAGGAGTAACTCTTCTTAAAGTTCGTGCTTTTAGCCTTTCCTGGGACAGCAGTATTAGATTCCAATGCACCATTGCAGGTTTACTGTATCCCTTGGACCTTCAAATCAACGATGAAACACAGAAATTGCATCAATATTGAATACAAAAGGCAAAATGTCGACTTATTTACAAAAGGAGTAACTCTTGAAATAGTTCGTGCTTTGAGCCTTTCCTGGGACAGCAGTATTAGACTCCGATGCACCATTGCAGGTTTACTGTATCGCTTGGACCTTCAAATTAACGATGAAGCACAGAAATTGAATCGATATTGAATACAAAAGGCAAAATGTCGACTTATTTACAAGAGGAGTAACTCTTCTAATAGTTCGTGCTTTGAGCCTTTCCTTGGACAGGAGTATTAGATTCCGATGCACCGTTGCAGGTTTACTGTATCCATTGGACCTTCAAATCAACGATGAAACACAGAAATTGCATCGATATTGAATACAAAAGGCAAAATGTCGACTTATTTATAAGGGGAGTAACTCTTCTAATAGTTCGTGCTTTGAGCCTTTCCTGGGACAGAAGTATTAGATTCCGATGCACCATTGCAGATTTACTGTATCCCTTGGACCTTCAAATCGACGATGAAACACAGAAATTGCATCGATATTGAATACAAAAGGCAAAATGTCGACATATTTACAAGAGGAGTAACTCTTCTAATAGTTCGTGTTTTGAGCCTTTCCTGGGACAGCAGTATTAGATTCCGATGCACCATTGCAGGTTTACTGTATCCATTGGACCTTCAAATCAACGATGAAACACAGAAATTGCATCGATATTGAATACAAAAGACAAAATGTCGACTTATTTACAAGAGGAGTAACTCTTCTAATAGTTCGTGCTTTGAGCCTTTCCTGGGACAGCAGTATTAGATTCCGATGCACCATTGCAGGTTTACTGTATCCCTTGGACTTTCAAATCAACGATGAAACACAGAAATTGCATCTATATTGAATACAAAAGGCAAAATGTCGACTTATTTACAAGAGGAGTAACTCTTCTTATAGTTCGTGCTTTGAGCCTTTCCTGGGACAGCAGTATTAGATTCCGATGCACCATTGCAGGTTTACTGAATCCCTTGGACCTTCAAATCAACTATGAAACACAGAAATTGGATCGATATTGAATACAAAAAGCAAAATGTCGACTTATTTATAAGAGGTGTAAATCTTCTAGTACTTCGTGCTTTGAGCCTTTCCTGGGACAGCAGTATTAGATTCCGATGCACCATTGCAGGTTACTGTATTCCTTGGACCTTCAAATCGACGATGAAACACAGAAATTGCATCGATATTGATTACAAAAGGCAAAATGTCGACTTATTTATAAGCGGAGTAACTCTTCTAATAGTTCGTGCTTTGAGCCTTTCCTGGGACAGCAGTATTAGATTCCGATGCACCATTTCAGGTTAACTGTACCCCTTGGACCTTCAAATCAGCGATGAAACACAGAAATTGCATCGATATTGAATACAAAATGCAAAATGTCGACTTATTTACAAGAGGAGTAACTCTTCTAATAGTTCGTGTTTTGAGACTTTCCTGGGACAGCAGTATTAGAATCCGATGCACCATTGCTGGTTTACTGTATCGCAGGGACCTTCAAATCAACGATGAAACACAGAAATTGAATCGATATTGAATACAAAAGGCAAAATGGCGACTTATTTATAAGAGGAGTAACTCTTCTAATAGTTCGTGTTTTGAGCCTTTCCTGGGACAGCAGTATTAGATCCCGATGCACCATTGCAGATTTACTGTACCCCTTGGATCTTCAAATCAACGATGAAACACAGAAATTGCATCGATATTGAATACAAAAGGCAAAATGTCGACTTATTTACAAGAGGAGTAACTCTTCAAATTGTTCGTGCTTTGAGCCTTTCCTAGGACAGCAGTATTAGATCCGATGCACCATAGCAGGTTTACTGTATCCCTTGGTCCTACAAATCAACGATGAAACACAGAAATTGCATCGATATTGATTACAAAAGGCAAAATGTCGACTTATTTATAAGAGGAGTAACTCTTCTAATAGTTCGTGCTTTGAGCCTTTCCTGGGACAGAAGTATTAGATTCCGATGCACCATTGCAGATTTACTGTATCCCTTGGACCTTCAAATCGACGATGAAACACAGAAATTGCATCGATATTGAATACAAAAGGCAAAATGTCGACATATTTACAAGAGGAGTAACTCTTCTAATAGTTCGTGTTTTGAGCCTTTCCTGGGACAGCAGTATTAGATTCCGATTCACCATTGCAGGTTTACTGTATCCATTGGACCTTCAAATCAACGATGAAACACAGAAATTGCATCGATATTGAATACAAAAGACAAAATGTCGACTTATTTACAAGAGGAGTAACTCTTCTAATAGTTCGTGCTTTGAGCCTTTCCTGGGACAGCAGTATTAGATTCCGATGCACCATTGCAGGTTTACTGTATCCCTTGGACTTTCAAATCAACGATGAAACACAGAAATTGCATCTATATTGAATACAAAAGGCAAAATGTCGACTTATTTACAAGAGGAGTAACTCTTCTAATAGTTCGTGCTTTGAGCCTTTCCTGGGACAGCAGTATTAGATTCCGATGCACCATTGCAGGTTTACTGAATCCCTTGGACCTTCAAATCAACGATGAGACACAGAAATTGCATCGATATTGAATACAAAAAGCAAAATGTCGACTTATTTATAAGAGGTGTAAATCTTCTAGTACTTCGTGCTTTGAGCCTTTCCTGGGACAGCAGTATTAGATTCCGATGCACCATTGCAGGTTACTGTATCCCTTGGACCTTCAAATCGACGATGAAACACAGAAATTGCATCGATATTGATTACAAAAGGCAAAATGTCGACTTATTTATAAGCGGAGTAACTCTTCTAATAGTTCGTGCTTTGAGCCTTTCCTGGGACAGCAGTATTAGATTCCGATGCACCATTTCAGGTTAACTGTACCCCTTGGACCTTCAAATCAGCGATGAAACACAGAAATTGCATCGATATTGAATACAAAATGCAAAATGTCGACTTATTAACAAGAGGAGTAACTCTTCTAATAGTTCGTGTTTTGAGACTTTCCTGGGACAGCAGTATTAGAATCCGATGCACCATTGCTGGTTTACTGTATCGCAGGGACCTTCAAATCAACGATGAAACACAGAAATTGAATCGATATTGAATACAAAAGGCAAAATGGCGACTTATTTATAAGAGGAGTAACTCTTCTAATAGTTCGTGTTTTGAGCCTTTCCTGGGACAGCAGTATTAGATCCCGATGCACCATTGCAGATTTACTGTACCCCTTGGATCTTCAAATCAACGATGAAACACAGAAATTGCATCGATATTGAATACAAAAGGCAAAATGTCGACTTATTTATAAGAGGAGCAACTCTTCTAACAGTTCGTGCTTTGAGCCTTTCCTGGGACAGCAGTATTAGCTTCCGATGCACCATTGCAGGTTTACTGTATCCCTTGGACCTTCAAATCAACGATGAAACACAGCAATTGCATTGATATTGAATAGAAAAGGCAAAATGTTGACTTATTTACAAGAGGAGTAACTCTTCTAATAGTTCGTGCTTTGAGCCTTTCCTGGGACAGCAGTATTAGATTCCGATGCACCATTGCAGGTTAACTGTATCCCTTGGACCTTCAAATCAACGGTGAAACACAGAAATTGCATCGATATTGAATACAAAAGAGAAATGTCGACTTATTTACAAGTGGAGCAACTCTTCTAATATTTCGTGCTTTGAGCCTTTCCTGGACAGGAGTATTAGATTCCGATGCACCATTGCAGGTTTACTGTATCCATTGCACCTTCAAATCAACGATGAAACACAGAAATTGCATCGATATTGAATACAAAAGGCAAAATGTCACTTATTTATAAGAGGAGTAACTCTTCTAATAGTTCGTGCTTAGAGCCTTTCCTGGGACAGAAGTATTAAATTCCGATGCACCATAGCAGATTTACTGTATCCCTTGGACCTACAAATCAACGATGAAACACAGAAATTGCATCGATATTGAATACAAAAGGCAATATGTCGACTTATTTATAAGAGGAGTAACTCTTCTAATAGTTCGTGCTTTGAGCCTTTCCTGGGGCAGCAGAATTAGATTCCGATGCACCATTTCAGGTTAACTGTACCCCTTGGACCTTCAAATCAACGATGAAACACAGAAATTGCATCGATATTGAATACAAAAGGCAAAATGTCGACTTATTTACAAGAGGAGTAACTCTTCTAATAGTTCGTGTTTTGAGCCTTTCCTGGGACAGCAGTATTAGAATCCGATGCACCATTGCAGGTTTACTGTATCGCCTGGACCTTCAAATCAACGATGAAACACAGAAATTGAATCGATATTGAATACAAAAGGCAAAATGTCGACTTATTTATAAGAGGAGTAACTCTTCTAATAGTTCGTGTTTTGAGCCTTTCCTGGGACAGCAGTATTAGATCCCTATGCACAATTGCAGATTTACTGTATCCCTTGGATCTTCAAATCAACGATGAAACACAGAAATTGCATCGATATTGAATACAAAAGGCAAAATGTCGACTTATTTACAAAAGGAGTAACTCTTCAAATAGTTCGTGCTTTGAACCTTTCCTGGGACAGCAGTAATAGATTCTGATGCACCATTGCAGGTTAACTGTATCCCTTGGACCTTCAAATCAACGATGAAACACAGAAATTGCATCGATATTGAATACAAAAGGCAAAATGTCGACTTATTTATAAGAGGAGTAACTCATCTAGTAGTTCGTGCTTTGAGCCGTTCCTGGGACAGCAGTATTAGATTCCGATGCACCATTGCATGATTACTGTATCCCTTGGACCTTCAAATCAACGATGGAACACAGTAATTGCATCGATATTGAATACAAAAGGCGAAATGTCGACTTATTTACAAGAGGAGTTACTCTTCAAATAGTTCGTGCTTTCAGCGTTTCCTGGGATAGCAGTATTAGATTCCGATGCACCATTTCAGGTTAACTGTACCCCTTGGACCTTCAAATCAACGATGAAACACAGAAATTGCATCGATATTGAATACAAAAGGCAAAATGTCGACTTATTTACAAGAGGAGTAACTCTTCTTAATGTTCGTGCTTTTAGCCTTTCCTGGGACAGCAGTATTAGATTCCGATGCACCATTGCAGGTTTACTGTATCGCTTGGACCTTCAAATCAACGATGAAACACAGCAATTGCATTGATATTGAATAGAAAAGGCAAAATGTTGACTTATTTACAAGAGGAGTAACTCTTCTAATAGTTCGTGCTTTGAGCCTTTCCTGGGACAGCAGTATTAGATTCCGATGCACCATTGCAGGTTAACTGTATCCCTTGGACCTTCAAATCAACGGTGAAACACAGAAATTGCATCGATATTGAATACAAAAGAGAAATGTCGACTTATTTACAAGTGGAGCAACTCTTCTAATATTTCGTGCTTTGAGCCTTTCCTGGACAGGAGTATTAGATTCCGATGCACCATTGCAGGTTTACTGTATCCATTGCACCTTCAAATCAACGATGAAACACAGAAATTGCATCGATATTGAATACAAAAGGCAAAATGTCACTTATTTATAAGAGGAGTAACTCTTCTAATAGTTCGTGCTTAGAGCCTTTCCTGGGACAGAAGTATTAAATTCCGATGCACCATAGCAGATTTACTGTATCCCTTGGACCTTCAAATCAACGATGAAACACAGAAATTGCATCGATATTGAATACAAAAGGCAATATGTCGACTTATTTATAAGAGGAGTAACTCTTCTAATAGTTCGTGCTTTGAGCCTTTCCTGGGGCAGCAGAATTAGATTCCGATGCACCATTTCAGGTTAACTGTACCCCTTGGACCTTCAAATCAACGATGAAACACAGAAATTGCATCGATATTGAATACAAAAGGCAAAATGTCGACTTATTTACAAGAGGAGTAACTCTTCTAATAGTTCGTGTTTTGAGCCTTTCCTGGGACAGCAGTATTAGAATCCGATGCACCATTGCAGGTTTACTGTATCGCCTGGACCTTCAAATCAACGATGAAACACAGATATTGAATCGATATTGAATACAAAAGGCAAAATGTCGACTTATTTATAAGAGGAGTAACTCTTCTAATAGTTCGTGTTTTGAGCCTTTCCTGGGACAGCAGTATTAGATCCCTATGCACCATTGCAGATTTACTGTATCCCTTGGATCTTCAAATCAACGATGAAACACAGAAATTGCATCGATATTGAATACAAAAGGCAAAATGTCGACTTATTTACAAAAGGAGTAACTCTTCAAATAGTTCGTGCTTTGAGCCTTTCCTGGGACAGCAGTAATAGATTCTGATGCACCATTGCAGGTTAACTGTATCCCTTGGACCTTCAAATCAACGATGAAACACAGAAATTGCATCGATATTGAATACAAAAGGCAAAATGTCGACTTATTTATAAGAGGAGTAACTCATCTAGTAGTTCGTGCTTTGAGCCGTTCCTGGGACAGCAGTATTAGATTCCGATGCACCATTGCATGATTACTGTATCCCTTGGACCTTCAAATCAACGATGGAACACAGTAATTGCATCGATATTGAATACAAAAGGCGAAATGTCGACTTATTTACAAGAGGAGTTACTCTTCAAATAGTTCGTGCTTTCAGCGTTTCCTGGGATAGCAGTATTAGATTCCGATGCACCATTTCAGGTTAACTGTACCCCTTGGACCTTCAAATCAACGATGAAACACAGAAATTGCATCGATATTGAATACAAAAGGCAAAATGGCGACTTATTTACAAGAGGAGTAACTCTTCTTAATGTTCGTGCTTTTAGCCTTTCCTGGGACAGCAGTATTAGATTCCGATGCACCATTGCAGGTTTACTGTATCGCTTGGACCTTCAAATCAACGATGAAACACAGCAATTGCATTGATATTGAATAGAAAAGGCAAAATGTTGACTTATTTACAAGAGGAGTAACTCTTCTAATAGTTCGTGCTTTGAGCCTTTCCTGGGACAGCAGTATTAGATTCCGATGCACCATTGCAGGTTAACTGTATCCCTTGGACCTTCAAATCAACGGTGAAACACAGAAATTGCATCGATATTGAATACAAAAGAGAAATGTCGACTTATTTACAAGTGGAGCAACTCTTCTAATATTTCGTGCTTTGAGCCTTTCCTGGACAGGAGTATTAGATTCCGATGCACCATTGCAGGTTTACTGTATCCATTGCACCTTCAAATCAACGATGAAACACAGAAATTGCATCGATATTGAATACAAAAGGCAAAATGTCACTTATTTATAAGAGGAGTAACTCTTCTAATAGTTCGTGCTTAGAGCCTTTCCTGGGACAGAAGTATTAAATTCCGATGCACCATAGCAGATTTACTGTATCCCTTGGACCTTCAAATCAACGATGAAACACAGAAATTGCATCGATATTGAATACAAAAGGCAATATGTCGACTTATTTATAAGAGGAGTAACTCTTCTAATAGTTCGTGCTTTGAGCCTTTCCTGGGGCAGCAGAATTAGATTCCGATGCACCATTTCAGGTTAACTGTACCCCTTGGACCTTCAAATCAACGATGAAACACAGAAATTGCATCGATATTGAATACAAAAGGCAAAATGTCGACTTATTTACAAGAGGAGTAACTCTTCTAATAGTTCGTGTTTTGAGCCTTTCCTGGGACAGCAGTATTAGAATCCGATGCACCATTGCAGGTTTACTGTATCGCCTGGACCTTCAAATCAACGATGAAACACAGATATTGAATCGATATTGAATACAAAAGGCAAAATGTCGACTTATTTATAAGAGGAGTAACTCTTCTAATAGTTCGTGTTTTGAGCCTTTCCTGGGACAGCAGTATTAGATCCCTATGCACCATTGCAGATTTACTGTATCCCTTGGATCTTCAAATCAACGATGAAACACAGAAATTGCATCGATATTGAATACAAAAGGCAAAATGTCGACTTATTTACAAAAGGAGTAACTCTTCAAATAGTTCGTGCTTTGAGCCTTTCCTGGGACAGCAGTAATAGATTCTGATGCACCATTGCAGGTTAACTGTATCCCTTGGACCTTCAAATCAACGATGAAACACAGAAATTGCATCGATATTGAATACAAAAGGCAAAATGTCGACTTATTTATAAGAGGAGTAACTCATCTAGTAGTTCGTGCTTTGAGCCGTTCCTGGGACAGCAGTATTAGATTCCGATGCACCATTGCATGATTACTGTATCCCTTGGACCTTCAAATCAACGATGGAACACAGTAATTGCATCGATATTGAATACAAAAGGCGAAATGTCGACTTATTTACAAGAGGAGTTACTCTTCAAATAGTTCGTGCTTTCAGCGTTTCCTGGGATAGCAGTATTAGATTCCGATGCACCATTTCAGGTTAACTGTACCCCTTGGACCTTCAAATCAACGATGAAACACAGAAATTGCATCGATATTGAATACAAAAGGCAAAATGGCGACTTATTTACAAGAGGAGTAACTCTTCTTAATGTTCGTGCTTTTAGCCTTTCCTGGGACAGCAGTATTAGATTCCGATGCACCATTGCAGGTTTACTGTATCGCTTGGACCTTCAAATCAACGATGAAACACAGCAATTGCATTGATATTGAATAGAAAAGGCAAAATGTTGACTTATTTACAAGAGGAGTAACTCTTCTAATAGTTCGTGCTTTGAGCCTTTCCTGGGACAGCAGTATTAGATTCCGATGCACCATTGCAGGTTAACTGTATCCCTTGGACCTTCAAATCAACGGTGAAACACAGAAATTGCATCGATATTGAATACAAAAGAGAAATGTCGACTTATTTACAAGTGGAGCAACTCTTCTAATATTTCGTGCTTTGAGCCTTTCCTGGACAGGAGTATTAGATTCCGATGCACCATTGCAGGTTTACTGTATCCATTGCACCTTCAAATCAACGATGAAACACAGAAATTGCATCGATATTGAATACAAAAGGCAAAATGTCACTTATTTATAAGAGGAGTAACTCTTCTAATAGTTCGTGCTTAGAGCCTTTCCTGGGACAGAAGTATTAAATTCCGATGCACCATAGCAGATTTACTGTATCCCTTGGACCTTCAAATCAACGATGAAACACAGAAATTGCATCGATATTGAATACAAAAGGCAATATGTCGACTTATTTATAAGAGGAGTAACTCTTCTAATAGTTCGTGCTTTGAGCCTTTCCTGGGGCAGCAGAATTAGATTCCGATGCACCATTTCAGGTTAACTGTACCCCTTGGACCTTCAAATCAACGATGAAACACAGAAATTGCATCGATATTGAATACAAAAGGCAAAATGTCGACTTATTTACAAGAGGAGTAACTCTTCTAATAGTTCGTGTTTTGAGCCTTTCCTGGGACAGCAGTATTAGAATCCGATGCACCATTGCAGGTTTACTGTATCGCCTGGACCTTCAAATCAACGATGAAACACAGATATTGAATCGATATTGAATACAAAAGGCAAAATGTCGACTTATTTATAAGAGGAGTAACTCTTCTAATAGTTCGTGTTTTGAGCCTTTCCTGGGACAGCAGTATTAGATCCCTATGCACCATTGCAGATTTACTGTATCCCTTGGATCTTCAAATCAACGATGAAACACAGAAATTGCATCGATATTGAATACAAAAGGCAAAATGTCGACTTATTTACAAAAGGAGTAACTCTTCAAATAGTTCGTGCTTTGAGCCTTTCCTGGGACAGCAGTAATAGATTCTGATGCACCATTGCAGGTTAACTGTATCCCTTGGACCTTCAAATCAACGATGAAACACAGAAATTGCATCGATATTGAATACAAAAGGCAAAATGTCGACTTATTTATAAGAGGAGTAACTCATCTAGTAGTTCGTGCTTTGAGCCGTTCCTGGGACAGCAGTATTAGATTCCGATGCACCATTGCATGATTACTGTATCCCTTGGACCTTCAAATCAACGATGGAACACAGTAATTGCATCGATATTGAATACAAAAGGCGAAATGTCGACTTATTTACAAGAGGAGTTACTCTTCAAATAGTTCGTGCTTTCAGCGTTTCCTGGGATAGCAGTATTAGATTCCGATGCACCATTTCAGGTTAACTGTACCCCTTGGACCTTCAAATCAACGATGAAACACAGAAATTGCATCGATATTGAATACAAAAGGCAAAATGGCGACTTATTTACAAGAGGAGTAACTCTTCTTAATGTTCGTGCTTTTAGCCTTTCCTGGGACAGCAGTATTAGATTCCGATGCACCATTGCAGGTTTACTGTATCGCTTGGACCTTCAAATCAACGATGAAACACAGCAATTGCATTGATATTGAATAGAAAAGGCAAAATGTTGACTTATTTACAAGAGGAGTAACTCTTCTAATAGTTCGTGCTTTGAGCCTTTCCTGGGACAGCAGTATTAGATTCCGATGCACCATTGCAGGTTAACTGTATCCCTTGGACCTTCAAATCAACGATGAAACACAGAAATTGCATCGATATTGAATACAAAAGGAGAAATGTCGACTTATTTACAAGTGGAGCAACTCTTCTAATATTTCGTGCTTTGAGCCTTTCCTGGACAGGAGTATTAGATTCCGATGCACCATTGCAGGTTTACTGTATCCATTGCACCTTCAAATCAACGATGAAACACAGAAATTGCATCGATATTGAATACAAAAGGCAAAATGTCACTTATTTATAAGAGGAGTAACTCTTCTAATAGTTCGTGCTTAGAGCCTTTCCTGGGACAGAAGTATTAAATTCCGATGCACCATAGCAGATTTACTGTATCCCTTGGACCTTCAAATCAACGATGAAACACAGAAATTGCATCGATATTGAATACAAAAGGCAAAATGTCGACTTATTTATAAGAGGAGTAACTCTTCTAATAGTTCGTGCTTTGAGCCTTTCCTGGGACAGCAGAATTAGATTCCGATGCACCATTTCAGGTTAACTGTACCCCTTGGACCTTCCAATCAGAGATGAAACACAGAAATTGCATCGATATTGAATACAAAAGGCAAAATGTCGACTAATTTACAAGAGGAGTAACTCTTCTAATAGTTCGTGTTTTGAGCCTTTCCTGGGACAGCAGTATTAGAATCCGATGCACCATTGCAGGTTTACTGTATCGCCTGGACCTTCAAATCAACGATGAAACACAGAAATTGAATCGATATTGAATACAAAAGGCAAAATGTCGACTTATTTATAAGAGGAGTAACTCTTCTAAAAGTTCGTGATTTGAGCCTTTCCTGGGACAGCAGTATTAGATCCCGATGCACCATTGCAGATTTACTGTATCCCTTGGATCTTCAAATCAACGATGAAACACAGAAATTGCATCGATATTGAATACAAAAGGCAAAATGTCGACTTATTTACAAAAGGAGTAACTCTTCAAATAGTTCGTGCTTTGAGCCTTTCCTGGGACAGCAGTAATAGATTCTGCTGCACCATTGCAGGTTAACTGTATCACTTGGACCTTCAAATCAACGATGAAACACAGAAATTGCATCGATATTGAATACAAAAGGCAAAATGTCGACTTATTTATAAGAGGAGTAACTCATCTAGTATTTCGTGCTTTGAGCCTTTCCTGGGACAGCAGTATTAGATTCCGATGCACCATTGCTGGTTTACTGTATCCCTTGGACCTTCACATTAACGATGAAATACGGAAATTGCATCGATATTGAATACAAAAGGCAAAATGTCGACTTATTTATAAGAGGAGTAACTCTTTTAATAGTTCGTGCTTTGAGCCTTTCTTCGGACAGCAGTATTAGATTCCGATGCACCATTGCAGGTTAACGGTATCCCTTGGCCCTTAAAATCAACGATGAAACACAGAGATTGCATCGATATTGAATACATAAGGCAAAATGTCGACTTATTTATAAGAGGAGTAACTCTTCTAATAGTTCGTGCTTTGAGCCTTTCCTGGGACAGCAGTATTAGATTCCGATGCACCATTGCAGGATTACTGTATCCCTTGGACCTTCAAATCAACGATGGAACACAGTAATTGCATCGATATTGAATACAAAAGGCGAAATGTCGACTTATTTACAAGAGGAGTTACTCTTCAAATAGTTCGTGCTTTCAGCGTTTCCTGAGATAGCAGTATTAGATTCCGATGCACCATTTCAGGTTAACTGTACCCCTTGGACCTTCAAATCAACGATGAAACACAGAAATTCCATCGATATTGAATACAAAAGGCAAAATGTCGACTTATTTATAAGAGGAGTAACTCTTCTAATAGTTCGTGCTTTGATCCTTTCCTGGGACAGCAGTATTAGATCCCGATGCACCATTGCAGATTTACTGTATCCCTTGGATCTTCAGATCAACGATGAAACACAGAAATTGCATCGATATTGAATACAAAATGCAATATGTCGACCTATTCACAAGAGGAGTAAATCTTCAAATATTTCGTGCTTTGAGCCTTTCCTGGGACAGCAGTATTAGATTCCGATGCACCATTGCAGGTTTACTGTATCCCTTGGACCTTCAAATCAACGATGAAACACAGAAATTGCATCGATATTGAATACAAAAGGCAAAATGTCGACTTATTTATAAGAGGAATAACTCTTCTAATAGTTCGTGCTTTGAGCCTTTCCTGGGACAGAAGTATTACATTCCGATGCACCATTGCAGATTAACTGTATCCCTTGGACCTTCAAATTAACGATGAAACACAGAAATTGCATCGAAACTGATTACAAAATGCAAAATGTCGACTTATTTACAAGAGGAGTAACTCTTCTTAATGTTCGTGCTTTTAGCCTCTCCTGGGACAGCAGTATTAGTTTCCGATGCACCATTGTAGGTTTACTGTATCGCTTGGACCTTCAAATCAACGATGAAACACAGAAATTGCATCGAAACTGATTACAAAATGCAAAATGTCGACTTATTTACAAGAGGAGTAACTCTTCTAATAGTTCGTGCTTTAAGCCTTTCCTGGGACAGCAGTATTAGATTCAGATGCACCATTGCAGGTTAACGGTATCCCTTGGACATTCAAATCAACGATGAAACACATAAATTGCATCGATATTGAATACAAAAGCAAAATGTCGACATATTTACAAGATGAGTAACTCTTCTTAAAGTTCGTGCATTTAGCCTTTCCTGGGACAGCAGTATTAGATTCCAATGCACCATTGCAGGTTTACTGTATCACTTTGACCTTCAAATCAACGATGAAACACAGAAATTGCATCGATATTGAATACAAAAGGCAAAATGTCGACTTATTTACAAAAGGAGTAACTCTTGAAATAGTTCGTGCTTTGAGCCTTTCCTGGGACAGCAGTATTAGACTCCGATGCACCATTGCAGGTTTACTGTATCGCTTGGACCTTCAAATTAACCATGAAGCACAGAAATTGCATCGATATTGAATACAAAAGGCAAAATGTCGACTTATTTACAAGAGGAGTAACTCTTCTAATAGTTCGTGCTTTGAGCCTTTCCTGGGACAGAAGTATTAGATTCCGATGCACCATTGCAGATTTACTGTATCCCTTGGACCTTCAAATCGACGATGAAACACAGAAATTGCATCGATATTGAATACAAAAGGCAAAATGTCGACTTATTTATAAGAGGAGTAACTCTTCTAATAGTTCGTGTTTTGAGCCTTTCCTGGGACAGCAGTATTAGATTCCGATGCACCATTGCAGGTTTACTGTATCCATTGGACCTTCAAATCAACGATGAAACACAGAAATTGCATCGATATTGAATACAAAAGACAACATGTCGACTTATTTATAAGAGGAGTAACTCTTCTAATAGTTCGTGCTTTGAGCCTTTCCTGGGACAGCAGTGTTAGATTCCGATGCATCATTGCAGGTTTACTGTATCCCTTGGACTTTCAAATCAACGATGAAACACAGAAATTGCATCTATATTGAATACAAAAGGCAAAATGTCGACTTATTTACAAGAGGAGTAACTCTTCTAATAGTTCGTGCTTTGAGCCTTTCCTGGGACAGCAGCATTTGATTCCGATGCACCATTGCAGGTTTACTGAATCCCTTGGACCTTCAAATCAACGATGAATCACAGAAATTGCATCGATATTGATTACAAAAGGCAAAATGTCGACATATTTATAAGCGGAGTAACTCTTCTAATAGTTCGTGCTTTGAGCCTTTCCTGGGACAGCAGTATTAGATTCCGATGCACCATTTCAGGTTAACTGTACCCCTTGGACCTTCAAATCAACGATGAAACACAGAAATTGCATCGATATTGAATACAAAAGGCAAAATATCGACTTATTTACAAGAGGAGTAACTCTTCTAATAGTTCGTGTTTTGAGCCTTTCCTGGGACAGCAGTATTAGAATCCGATGCACCATTGCAGGTTTACTGTATCGCCTGGACCTTCAAATCAACGATGAAACACAGAAATTGCATCGATATCGAATACAAAAGGCAAAATGTCGACTTATTTACAAGAGGAGTAACTCTTCAAATTGTTCGTGCTTTGAGCCTTTCCTAGGACAGCAGTATTAGATCCGATGCACAATAGCAGGTTTACTGTATCTCTTGGACCTACAAATCAACGATGAAACACAGAAATTGCATCGATATTGATTACAAAAGGCAAAATGTCGACTTATTTATAAGAGGAGTAACTCATCTAGTAGTTCGTGCTTTGAGCCTTTCCTGGGACAGCAGTATTAGATTCCGATGCACCATTGCTGGTTTACTGTATCCCTTTGACTTTCAAATTAACGATGAAATACGGAAATTGCATCGATATTGAATACAAAAGGCAAAATGTCGACTTATTTATAAGAGGAGTAACTCTTTTAATAGTTCGTGCTTTGTGCCTTTCTTGGGACAGCAGTATTAGATTCCGATGCACCATTGCAGGTTAACGGTATCCCTTGGCCCTTCAAATCAACGATGAAACACAGAAATTGCATCGATATTGAATACATAAGACAAAATGTCGACTTATTTATAAGAGGAGTAACTCTTCTAATAGTTCGTGCTTTGAGCCTTTCCTGGGACAGCAGTATTAGATTCCGATGCACCACTGCAATATTACTGTATCCCTTGGACCTTCAAATCAACGATGGAACACAGTAATTGCATCGATATTGAATACAAAAGGCGAAATGTCGACTTATTTACAAGAGGAGTAACTCTTCAATAGTTCGTGCTTTGAGCGTTTCCTGGGATAGCAGTATTAGATTCCGATGCACCATTTCATGTTAACTGTACCCCTTGGACCTTCAAAACAACGATGAAACACAGAAATTGCATCGATATTGAATACAAAAGGCAAAATGTCGACTTATTTACAAGAGGAGTAACTCTTCTAATAGTTCGTGATTTGAGCCTTTCCTGGGACAGAAGTATAAGATTCCAATGCACCATTGCAGGATTACTGTACCCCTTGGACCTTTAAATCAACGATGGAACACAGAAATTGCATCGATATTGAATACAAAAGGCGAAATGTCGACTTATTTACATGAGGAGTAACTCTCTCAATAGTTCGTGCTTTGTGCCTTTCCTGGGACCGCAGTATAAGATTCAGATGCACCCTTTCAGGTTTACTGTATCCCTTGGACCTTCAAATCAACGATGAAACACAGAAATTGCATCGATATTGAATACAAAAGGCAAAATGTCGACTTATTTACAAGAGGAGTAACTCATCTAATAGTTCGTGTTTGAGCCTTTCCTGGGACAGCAGAATTAGATTCCGATGCACCATTGCAGGTTTACTGTATCCCTTGGACTTTCAAATCAACGATGAAACACAGGAATTGCATCGATATTGAATACAAAAGGCAAAATGTTGACTTATTTACAAGAGGAGTAACTCTTCCAACAGTTCGTGCTTTGAGCCTTTAATGGGACAGGAGTATTAGATTCCGATGCACTGTTGCAGGTTTACTGTATCCATTGGACCTTCAAATCAACGATGAAACACAGAAATGGCATCGATATTGAATACAAAAGGCAAAAAGTCGACTTATTTATAAGAGGAGTAACTCTTCCAATAGTTTGTGTTTTGAGCCTTTCCTGGGACAGAAGTATTAGATTCCGATGCGCCATTGCAGATTTACTGTATCCCTTAGACCTTCAAATCAACGATGAAACACAGAAATTGCATCGATATTGAATACAAAAGGCAAAAAGTCGCCTTATTTACAAGAGGAGTAACTCTTCAAATAGTTCGTGCTTTGAGCCTTTCCTGGGACAGCGGTAATAGATTCCGATGCACCATTGCAGGTTTACTGTATCCCTTGGACCTTCAAATCAACGATGAAACACAGAAATTGCATCGATATTGAATACAATATGTAAAATTTCGACTTATTTATAAGAGGAGTAACTCTTCTAGTAGTTCGTGCTTTGAGCCTTTCCTGGGACAGCAGTATTAGATTCCGATGCACCATTGCAGGTTTACTGTATCCCTTGGACCATCAAATTAACGATGAAACACAGAAATTGCATCGATATAGAATACAAAAGGCAAAATGTCGACTTATTTATAAGAGGAGTAACTCTTCTAATAGTTCGTGTTTGAGCCTTTCCTGGGACAGCAGTATTAGATTCCGATGCACCATTGCAGGTTTACTGTATCCCTTGGACCTTCAAATCAACGATGAAACACAGAAATTGCATTGGTATTGAATACAAAATGCAAAATGTCGACTTATTTGTAAGAGGAGTAACTCTTCTAATAGTTCGTGCTTTAAGCCTTTCCTGGGACAGCAGTATTAGATTCAGATGCACCATTGCAGGTTAACGGTATCCCTTGGACATTCAAATCAACGATGAAACACAGAAATTGCATCGATATTGAATACAAAAGGAAAATGTCGACATATTTACAAGAGGAGTAACTCTTCTTAAAGTTCGTGCTTTTAGCCTTTCCTGGGACAGCAGTATTAGATTCCAATGCACCATTGCACGTTTACTGTATCCCTTGGACCTTCAAATCAACGATGAAACCCAGAAATTGCATCGATATTGAATACAAAAGGCAAAATGTCGACTTATTTACAAAAGGAGTAACTCTTGAAATAGTTCGTGCTTTGAGCCTTTCCTGGGACCGCATTATTAGATTCCGATGCACCATTGCAGGTTTACTGTATCCCTTGGACCTTCAAATTAACGATGAAGCACAGAAATTGCATCGATATTGAGTACAAAAGGCAAAACGTCGACTTATTTACAAGAGGAGTAACTCTTCTAATAGTTCGTGCTTTGAGCCTTTCCTGGGACAGGAGTATTAGATTCCGATGCACCGTTGCAGGTTTGCTGTACCCATTGGACCTTCAAATCATCGATGAAACACAGAAATTGCATCGATATTGAATACAAAAGGCAAAATGTCGACTTATTTAGAAGAGGAGTAACTCTTCTAATAGTTCGTGTTTTGAGCCTTTCCTGGGACAGAAGTATTAGATTCCGATGCACCATTGCAGATTTACTGTATCCCTTGGACCTTCAAATCAACGACGAAACACAGAAATTGCATCTATATTGATTACAAAAGGCAAAATGTCGACTTATTTACAAGAGGAGAAACTCTTCAAATAGTTCGTGCTTTGAGCCTTTCCTGGGATACAGTATTAGATTCCGATGCACCATTGCAGGTTTACTGTATCCCTTGGACCTTCAAATCAACGATGAAACACAGAAATTGCATCGATATTGAATACAAAATGCAAATTGTCGACTTATTTATAAGAGGAGTAACTCTTCTAATAGTTCGTGCTTTGTGCCTTTCCTGGGACAGCAGTATTAGATTCCGATGCACTATTTCTGGTTAACTGTACCCCTTGGACCTTCAAATCAACGATGAAACACAGAAATTCCATCGATATTGACTACAAAAGGCAAAATGTCGACTTATTTACAAGAGGAGTAACTCTTCTAATAGTACGTGCTTTGAGCCTTTCCTGGGACAGCAGTATTAGATTCCGATGCACCATTGCAGGTTTACTGTATCCCTTGGACCTTCAAATCAACGATGAAACACAGAAATTGCATTGGTATTGAATACAAAATGCAAAATGTCGACTTATTTGTAAGAGGAGTAACTCTTCTAATAGTTCGTGCTTTAAGCCTTTCCTGGGACAGCAGTATTAGATTCAGATGCACCATTGCAGGTTAACGGTATCCCTTGGACATTCAAATCAACGATGAAACACAGAAATTGCATCGATATTGAATACAAAAGGAAAATGTCGACATATTTACAAGAGGAGTAACTCTTCTTAAAGTTCGTGCTTTTAGCCTTTCCTGGGACAGCAGTATTAGATTCCAATGCACCATTGCACGTTTACTGTATCCCTTGGACCTTCAAATCAACGATGAAACCCAGAAATTGCATCGATATTGAATACAAAAGGCAAAATGTCGACTTATTTACAAAAGGAGTAACTCTTGAAATAGTTCGTGCTTTGAGCCTTTCCTGGGACCGCATTATTAGATTCCGATGCACCATTGCAGGTTTACTGTATCCCTTGGACATTCAAATTAACGATGAAGCACAGAAATTGCATCGATATTGAGTACAAAAGGCAAAACGTCGACTTATTTACAAGAGGAGTAACTCTTCTAATAGTTCGTGCTTTGAGCCTTTCCTGGGACAGGAGTATTAGATTCCGATGCACCGTTGCAGGTTTGCTGTATCCATTGGACCTTCAAATCATCGATGAAACACAGAAATTGCATCGATATTGAATACAAAAGGCAAAATGTCGACTTATTATAAGAGGAGTAACTCTTCTAATAGTTCGTGTTTTGAGCCTTTCCTGGGACAGAAGTATTAGATTCCGATGCACCATTGCAGATTTACTGTATCCCTTGGACCTTCAAATCAACGATGAAACACAGAAATTGCATCTATATTGATTACAAAAGGCAAAATGTCGACTTATTTACAGGAGGAGAAACTCTTCAAATAGTTCGTGCTTTGAGCCTTTCCTGGGATAGCAGTATTAGATTCCGATGCACCATTGCAGGTTTACTGTATCCCTTGGACCTTCAAATCAACGATGAAACACAGAAATTGCATCGATATTGAATACAAAATGCAAATTGTCGACTTATTTATAAGAGGAGTAACTCTTCTAATAGTTCGTGCTTTGTGCCTTTCCTGGGACAGCAGTATTAGATTCCGATGCACTATTTCTGGTTAACTGTACCCCTTGGACCTTCAAATCAACGATGAAACACAGAAATTCCATCGATATTGACTACAAAAGGCAAAATGTCGACTTATTTACAAGAGGAGTAACTCTTCTAATAGTACGTGCTTTGAGCCTTTCCTGGGACAGCAGTATTAGATTCCGATGCACCATTGCAGGTTTACTGTATCGCTTGGACCTTCAAATCAACGATGAAACACAGAAATTGAATCGATATTGAATACAAAAAGCAAAATATCGACTTATTTATAAGAGGAGTAACTCTTCTAATAGTTCGTGTTTTGAGCCTTTCCTGGGACAGCAGTATTAGATCCCAATCCAACAATGCAGATTTACTGTATCCCTTGTATCTTCAAATCAACGATGAAACAAAAAAATTGCATCGATATTGAATACAAAAGGCAAAATGTCGATTTATTTACAAAAGGAGTAACTCTTCAAATAGTTCGTGCTTTGAGCCTTTCCTTGGACAGCAGTATTAGATCCGATGCCCCATAGCAGGTTTACTGTATCCCTTGGACCTACAAATCAACGATGAAACACAGAAATTGCATCGATATTGATTACAAAAGGCAAAATGTCGACTTATTTATAAGAGGAATAACTCTTCTAATAGTTCGTTCTTTGAGCCTTTCCTGGGACAGAAGTATTAGATTCCGATGCACCATTGCAGATTTACTGTATCCCTTGGACCTTCAAAACAACGATGAAACACAGAAATTGCATCGATATTTATTACAAAAGGCAAAATGTCGACTTATTTACAAAAGGAGTATTTCTTCAAATAGTTCGTGCTTTGAGCCTTTCCTGGGACAGCAGTAATAGATTCTGATGCACCATTGCAGGTGTACTGTATCCCTTGGCACTTCAAATCAACGATGAAACACAGAAATTGCATCGATATTGAATACAAAAGGCAAAATGTCGACTTATTTATAAGAGGAGTAACTCATCTAGTAGTTCGTGCTTTGAGCCTTTCCTGGGACAGCAGTATTAGATTCCGATGCACCATTGCAGGTTTACTGTATCCATTGCACCTTCAAATCAACGATGAAACACAGAAATTGCATCGATATTGAATACAAAAGGCAAAATGTCGACTTATTTATAAGAGGAGTAACTCTTCTAATAGTTCGTGCTTTGAGCCTTTCCTGGGACAGAAGTATTAAATTCCGATGCACCATTGCAGATTTACTGTATCCCTTGGACCTTCAAATCAACGATGAAACACAGAAATTGCATCGATATTGATTACAAAAGGTAAAATGTCGACTTATTTATAAGAGGAGTAACTCTTCTAATAGTTCGTGCTTTAAGCCTTTCCTGGGACAGCAGTATTAGATTCAGATGCACCATTGCAGGTTAACGGTATCCCTTGGACATTCAAATCAACGATGAAACACAGAAATTGCATCGATATTGAATACAAAAGCAAAATGTCGACATATTTACAAGAGGAGTAACTCTTCTTAAAGTTCGTGCTTTTAGCCTATCCAGAGACAGCAGTATTAGATTCCAATGCACCATTGCAGGTTTACTGTATCCCTTGGACCTTCAAATCAACGATGAAACACAGAAATTGCATCGATATTGAATACAAAAAGCAAAATGTCGACTTATTTACAAAAGGAGTAACTCTTGAAATAGTTCGTGCTTTGAGCCTTTCCTGGGACAGCATTATTAGATTCCGATGCACCATTGCAGGTTTACTGTATCTCTTGGACCTCCATATTAACGACGAAGCGCAGAAATTGCATCGATATTGAATACAAAAGGCAAAATGTCGACTTATTTACAAGAGGAGTAACTCTTCTAATAGTTCGTGCTTTGAGCCTTTCCTGGGACAGGAGTATTAGATTCCGATGCACCGTTGCAGGTTTACTGTATCCATTGGACCTTCAAATCATCGATGAAACACAGAAATTGCATCGATATTGAATACAAAAGGCAAAATGTCGACTTATTTATAAGAGGAGTATCTCTTCTAATAGTTCGTGCTTTGAGCCTTTCCTGGGACTGAAGTATTAGATTCCGATGCACCATTGCAGATTTACTGTATCCCTTGGACCTTCAAATCAACGATGAAACACAGAAATTGCTTCGATATTGAATACGAAAGCCAAAATGTCGACTTATTTATAAGAGGAGTAACTCTTCTAATAGTTCGTACTTTGAGCCTTTCAAGGGACAGCAGTATTAGCTTCCGATGCACCATTGCAGGTTTACTGTATCCCTTGGACCTTCAAATCAACGATGAAACACATCAATTGCATTGATATTGACTAGAAAGGGAAAAATGTTGACTTATTTACAAGAGGAGTAACACTTCTAATAGTTCGTGCTTTGAGCCTTTCCTGCGACAGCAGTATTAGATTCCGATGCACCATTGCAGGTTAACTGTATCCCTTGGACCTTCAAATCAACGATGAAGCACAGAAATTGCATCGATATTGAATACAAAAGGAGAAATTTCGACTTATTTACAAGAGGAGCAACTCTTCTAATAGTTCGTGCTTTGAGCCTTTCCTGGGACAGGAGTATTAGATTCCGATGCACCAGTGCAGGTTTACTGTATCCATTGCACCTTCAAATCAACGATGAAACACAGAAATTGCATCGTTATTGAATACAAAAGGCAAAATGTCACTTATTTATAAGAGGTGTAACTCTTCTAATAGTTCGTGCTTAGAGCCTTTCCTGGGACAGAAGTATTAAATTCCGATGCACCATTGCAGATTTACTGTATCCCTTGGAACTTCAGATCAACGATGAAACACAGAAATTGCATCGATATTGATTACAAAACTCAAAATGTCGACATATTAAAAAAGGAGTAACTCCTCTAATCGTTCGTGCTTTGAGCCTTTCCTGGGACAGAAGTATTAGATTCCGATGCACCATTGCAGATTTACTGTAACCCTTGGACCATCAAATCAACGATGAAACACAGATACTGCATCGATATTGATTACAAAAGGCAAAATGTCGACTTATTTACAAGAGGAGAAACTCTTCAAATAGTTCGTGCTTTGAGCCTTTCCTGGGATAGCAGTATTAGATTCCGATGCACCATTGCAGGTTTACTGTATCCCTTGGACCTTCAAATCAACGATGAAACACAGAAATTGCATCGATATTGAATACAAAATGCAAAATGTCGACTTATTTATAAGAGGAGTAACTCTTCTAATAGTTCGTGCTTTGAGCCTTTCCTGGGACAGCAGTATTAGATTCCGATGCCACATTTCAGGTTAACTGTACCCCTTGGACCTTCAAATCAACGATGAAACACAGAAATTCCATTGATATTGAATACAAAAGGCAAAATGTCGACTTACTTACAAGAGGAGTAACTCTTCTAATAGTTCGTGCTTTGAGCCTTTCCTGGGACAGCAGTATTAGATTCCGATGCACCATTTCAGTTTTACTGTATCCCTTGGAACATCAAATCAACGATGAAACACAGAAATTGCATCGATATTGAATACAAAAGGCAAAATGTCGACTTATTTATAAGAGGAGTAACTCTTCTAATAGTTCGTGATTTGAGCCTTTCCTGGGACAGCAGTATTAGATTCCGATGCACCACTGCTGGTTTACTGTATCCCTTGGACCTTCAAATTAACGATGAAATACGGAAATTGCATCGATATTGAATACAAAAGGCAAAATGTCGACTTATTTATAAGAGGAGTAACTCTTCCAATAGATCGTGCTTTGAGCCTTCCTTGGGACAGCAGTATTAGATTCCGATGCACCATTGCAGGTTAACGGTATCCCTTGGCCCTTCAAATCAACGATGAAACACAGAAATTGCATCGATATTGAATACAAAAGGCAAAATGTCGACTTATTTACAAAAGGAGTAACTCTTCAAATAGTTCGTGCTGTGAGCCTTTCCTGGGACAGCAGTATTAGATCCGATGCACCATAGCAGGTTTACTGTATCCCTCGGACCTACAAATCAACGATGAAACACAGAAATTGCATCGATATTGATTACAAAAGGCAAAATGTCGACTTATTTATAAGAGGAATAACTCTTCTAATAGTTCGTGATTTGAGCCTTTCCTGGGACAGAAGTATTAGATTCCGATGCACCATTGCAGATTTACTGTATCCCTTGGACCTTCAAATCAACGATGAAACACAGAAATTGCATCGATATTGATTACAAAAGGCAAAATGTCGACTTATTTACAAAAGGAGTATTTCTCCAAATAGTTCGTGCTTTGAGCCTTTCCTGAGACAGCAGTAATAGATTCTGATGCACCATTGCAGGTGTACTGTATCCCTTGGACCTTTAAATCAACGATGAAACACAGAAATTGCATCGATATTGAATACACAAGGCAAAATGTCGACTTATTTATAAGAGGAGTAACTCATCTAGTAGTTCGTGCTTTGAGCCTTTCCTGGGACAGCAGTATTAGATTCCGATGCACCATTGCAGGTTTACTGTATCCCTTGGAACATCAAATCAACGATGAAACACAGAAATTGCATCTATATTGATTACAAAAGGCAAAATGTCGACTTATTTACAAGAGGAGAAACTCTTCAAATAGTTCGTGCTTTGAGCCTTTCCTGGGAAATCAGTATTAGATTCCGATGCACCATTGCAGGTTTACTGTATCCCTTGGACCTTCAAATCAACGATGAAACACAGAAATTGCATCGATATTGAATACAAAATGCAAATTGTCGACTTATTTATAAGAGGAGTAACTCTTCTAATAGTTCGTGCTTTGTGCCTTTCCTGGGACAGCAGTATTAGATTCCGATGCACTATTTCTGGTTAACTGTACCCCTTGGACCTTCAAATCAACGATGAAACACAGAAATTCCATCGATATTGACTACAAAAGGCAAAATGTCGACTTATTTACAAGAGGAGTAACTCTTCTAATAGTACGTGCTTTGAGCCTTTCCTGGGACAGCAGTATTAGATTCCGATGCACCATTGCAGGTTTACTGTATCGCTTGGACCTTCAAATCAACGATGAAACACAGAAATTGAATCGATATTGAATACAAAAAGCAAAATATCGACTTATTTATAAGAGGAGTAACTCTTCTAATAGTTCGTGTTTTGAGCCTTTCCTGGGACAGCAGTATTAGAACCCAATCCAACAATGCAGATTTACTGTATCCCTTGTATCTTCAAATCAACGATGAAACAAAAAAATTGCATCGATATTGAATACAAAAGGCAAAATGTCGATTTATTTACAAAAGGAGTAACTCTTCAAATAGTTCGTGCTTTGAGCCTTTCCTTGGACAGCAGTATTAGATCCGATGCCCCATAGCAGGTTTACTGTATCCCTTGGACCTACAAATCAACGATGAAACACAGAAATGGCATCGATATTGATTACAAAAGGCAAAATGTCGACTTATTTATAAGAGGAATAACTCTTCTAATAGTTCGTTCTTTGAGCCTTTCCTGGGACAGAAGTATTAGATTCCGATGCACCATTGCAGATTTACTGTATCCCTTGGACCTTCAAAACAACGATGAAACACAGAAATTGCATCGATATTTATTACAAAAGGCAAAATGTCGACTTATTTACAAAAGGAGTATTTCTTCAAATAGTTCGTGCTTTGAGCCTTTCCTGGGACAGCAGTAATAGATTCTGATGCACCATTGCAGGTGTACTGTATCCCTTGGCACTTCAAATCAACGATGAAACACAGAAATTGCATCGATATTGAATACAAAAGGCAAAATGTCGACTTATTTATAAGAGGAGTAACTCATCTAGTAGTTCGTGCTTTGAGCCTTTCCTGGGACAGCAGTATTAGATTCCGATGCACCATTGCAGGTTTACTGTATCCATTGCACCTTCAAATCAACGATGAAACACAGAAATTGCATCGATATTGAATACAAAAGGCAAAATGTCGACTTATTTATAAGAGGAGTAACTCTTCTAATAGTTCGTGCTTTGAGCCTTTCCTGGGACAGAAGTATTAAATTCCGATGCACCATTGCAGATTTACTGTATCCCTTGGACCTTCAAATCAACGATGAAACACAGAAATTGCATCGATATTGATTACAAAAGGTAAAATGTCGACTTATTTATAAGAGGAGTAACTCTTCTAATAGTTCGTGCTTTAAGCCTTTCCTGGGACAGCAGTATTAGATTCAGATGCACCATTGCAGGTTAACGGTATCCCTTGGACATTCAAATCAACGATGAAACACAGAAATTGCATCGATATTGAATACAAAAGCAAAATGTCGACATATTTACAAGCGGAGTAACTCTTCTTAAAGTTCGTGCTTTTAGCCTATCCAGAGACAGCAGTATTAGATTCCAATGCACCATTGCAGGTTTACTGTATCCCTTGGACCTTCAAATCAACGATGAAACACAGAAATTGCATCGATATTGAATACAAAAGGCAAAATGTCGACTTATTTACAAAAGGAGTAACTCTTGAAATAGTTCGTGCTTTGAGCCTTTCCTGGGACAGCATTATTAGATTCCGATGCACCATTGCAGGTTTACTGTATCTCTTGGACCTCCATATTAACGACGAAGCGCAGAAATTGCATCGATATTGAATACAAAAGGCAAAATGTCGACTTATTTACAAGAGGAGTAACTCTTCTAATAGTTCGTGTTTTGAGCCTTTCCTGGGACAGGAGTATTAGATTCCGATGCACCGTTGCAGGTTTACTGTATCCATTGGACCTTCAAATCATCGATGAAACACAGAAATTGCATCGATATTGAATACAAAAGGCAAAATGTCGACTTATTTATAAAAGGAGTAACTCTTCTAATAGTTCGTGCTTTGAGCCTTTCCTGGGACTGAAGTATTAGATTCCGATGCACCATTGCAGATTTACTGTATCCCTTGGACCTTCAAATCAACGATGAAACACAGAAATTGCTTCGATATTGAATACGAAAGCCAAAATGTCGACTTATTTATAAGAGGAGTAACTCTTCTAATAGTTCGTACTTTGAGCCTTTCAAGGGACAGCAGTATTAGCTTCCGATGCACCATTGCAGGTTTACTGTATCCCTTGGACCTTCAAATCAACGATGAAACACATCAATTGCATTGATATTGACTAGAAAGGGAAAAATGTTGACTTATTTACAAGAGGAGTAACACTTCTAATAGTTCGTGCTTTGAGCCTTTCCTGCGACAGCAGTATTAGATTCCGATGCACCATTGCAGGTTAACTGTATCCCTTGGACCTTCAAATCAACGATGAAGCACAGAAATTGCATCGATATTGAATACAAAAGGAGAAATTTCGACTTATTTACAAGAGGAGCAACTCTTCTAATAGTTCGTGCTTTGAGCCTTTCCTGGGACAGGAGTATTAGATTCCGATGCACCATTGCAGGTTTACTGTATCCATTGCACCTTCAAATCAACGATGAAACACAGAAATTGCATCGTTATTGAATACAAAAGGCAAAATGTCACTTATTTATAAGAGGTGTAACTCTTCTAATAGTTCGTGCTTAGAGCCTTTCCTGGGACAGAAGTATTAAATTCCGATGCACCATTGCAGATTTACTGTATCCCTTGGAACTTCAGATCAACGATGAAACACAGAAATTGCATCGATATTGATTACAAAACTTAAAATGTCGACATATTAAAAAAGGAGTAACTCCTCTAATCGTTCGTGCTTTGAGCCTTTCCTGGGACAGAAGTATTAGATTCCGATGCACCATTGCAGATTTACTGTAACCCTTGGACCATCAAATCAACGATGAAACACAGATATTGCATCGATATTGATTACAAAAGGCAAAATGTCGACTTATTTACAAGAGGAGAAACTCTTCAAATAGTTCGTGATTTGAGCCTTTCCTGGGATAGCAGTATTAGATTCCGATGCACCATTGCAGGTTTACTGTATCCCTTGGACCTTCAAATCAACGATGAAACACAGAAATTGCATCGATATTGAATACAAAATGCAAAATGTCGACTTATTTATAAGAGGAGTAACTCTTCTAATAATTCGTGCTTTGAGCCTTTCCTGGGACAGCAGTATTAGATTCCGATGCCACATTTCAGGTTAACTGTACCCCTTGGACCTTCAAATCAACGATGAAACACAGAAATTCCATCGATATTGAATACAAAAGGCAAAATGTCGACTTACTTACAAGAGAAGTAACTCTTCTAATAGTTCGTGCTTTGAGCCTTTCCTGGGACAGCAGTATTAGATTCCGATGCACCATTTCAGTTTTACTGTATCCCTTGGAACATCAAATCAACGATGAAACACAGAAATTGCATCGATATTGAATACAAAAGGCAAAATGTCGACTTATTTACAAAAGGAGTAACTCTTCAAATAGTTCGTGCTGTGAGCCTTTCCTGGGACAGCAGTATTAGATCCGATGCACCATAGCAGGTTTACTGTATCCCTCGGACCTACAAATCAACGATGAAACACAGAAATTGCATCGATATTGATTACAAAAGGCAAAATGTCGACTTATTTATAAGAGGAATAACTCTTCTAATAGTTCGTGATTTGAGCCTTTCCTGGGACAGAAGTATTAGTTTCCGATGCACCATTGCAGATTTACTGTATCCCTTGGACCTTCAAATCAACGATGAAACACAGAAATTGCATCGATATTGATTACAAAAGGCAAAATGTCGACTTATTTACAAAAGGAGTATTTCTCCAAATAGTTCGTGCTTTGAGCCTTTCCTGAGACAGCAGTAATAGATTCTGATGCACCATTGCAGGTGTACTGTATCCCTTGGACCTTTAAATCAACGATGAAACACAGAAATTGCATCGATATTGAATACACAAGGCAAAATGTCGACTTATTTATAAGAGGAGTAACTCATCTAGTAGTTCGTGCTTTGAGCCTTTCCTGGGACAGCAGTATTAGATTCCGATGCACCATTGCAGGTTTACTGTATCCCTTGGAACATCAAATCAACGATGAAACACAGAAATTGCATCGATATTGAATACAAAAGGCAAAATGTCGACTTATTTATAAGAGGAGTAACTCTTCTAATAGTTCGTGCTTTGAGCCTTTCCTGGGACAGCAGTATTAGATTCCGATGCACCACTGCTGGTTTACTGTATCCCTTGGACCTTCAAATTAAAGATGAAATACGGAAATTGCATCGATATTGAATACAAAAGGCAAAATGTCGACTTATTTATAAGAGGAGTAACTCTTCTAATAGTTCGTGCTTTGAGCCTTTCTTGGGACAGCAGTATTAGATTCCGATGCACCATTGCAGGTTAACGGTATCCCTTGGCCCTTCAAATCAACGATGAAACACAGAAATTGCATCGATATTGAATACATAAGGCAAAATGTCGACTTATTTATAAGAGGAGTAACTCTTCTAATAGTTCGTGCTTTGAGCCTTTCCTGGGACAGCAGTATTAGATTGCGATGCACCATTGCAGGATTACTGTATCCCTTGGACCTTCAAATCAACGATGGAACACAGTAATTGCATCGATATTGAATACAAAAGGCGAAATGTCGACTTAATTACAAGAGGAGTAACTCTTCAAATAGTTCGTGCTTTGAGCCTTTCCTGGGATAGCAGTATTAGATTCCGATGCACCATTGCAGGTTTACTGTATCCCTTGGACCTTCAAATCAACGATGAAACACAGAAATTGCATCGATATTGAATACAAAAGGCAAAATGTCGACTTATTTATAAGAGGACTAACTCTTCTAATAGTTCGTGCTTTGAGCCTTTCCTGGGACAGCAGTATTAGATTGCGATGCACCATTGCTGGATTACTGTATCCCTTGGACCTTCAAATCAACGATGGAACACAGTAATTGCATCGATATTGAATACAAAAGGCGAAATGTCGACTTAATTACAAGAGGAGTAACTCTTCAAATAGTTCGTGCTTTGAGCCTTTCCTGGGATAGCAGTATTAGATTCCGATGCACCATTGCAGGTTTACTGTATCCCTTGGACCTTCAAATCAACGATGAAACACAGAAATTGCATCGATATTGAATACAAAATGCAAAATGTCGACTTATTTATAAGAGGAGTAACTCTTCTAATAGTTCGTGCTTTGAGCCTTTCCTGGGACAGCAGTATTAGATTCCGATGCCACATTTCAGGTTAACTGTACCCCTTGGACCTTCAAATCAACGATGAAACACAGAAATTCCATCGATATTGAATACAAAAGGCAAAATGTCGACTTATTTACAAGAGGAGTAACTCTTCTAATAGTTCGTGCTTTGAGCCTTTCCTGGGACAGCAGTATTAGATTCCGATGCACCATTTCAGTTTTACTGTATCCCTTGGAACATCAAATCAACGATGAAACACAGAAATTGCATCGATATTGAATACAAAAGGCAAAATGTCGACTTATTTATAAGAGGAGTAACTCTTCTAATAGTTCGTGATTTGAGCCTTTCCTGGGACAGCAGTATTAGATTCCGATGCACCACTGCTGGTTTACTGTATCCCTTGGACCTTCAAATTAACGATGAAATACGGAAATTGCATCGATATTGAATACAAAAGGCAAAATGTCGACTTATTTATAAGAGGAGTAACTCTTCCAATAGTTCGTGCTTTGAGCCTTCCTTGGGACAGCAGTATTAGATTCCGATGCACCATTGCAGGTTAACGGTATCCCTTGGCCCTTCAAATCAACGATGAAACACAGAAATTGCATCGATATTGAATACAAAAGGCAAAATGTCGACTTATTTACAAAAGGAGTAACTCTTCAAATAGTTCGTGCTGTGAGCCTTTCCTGGGACAGCAGTATTAGATCCGATCCACCATAGCAGGTTTACTGTATCCCTCGGACCTAAAAATCAACGATGAAACACAGAAATTGCATCGATATTGATTACAAAAGGCAAAATGTCGACTTATTTATAAGAGGAATAACTCTTCTAATAGTTCGTGCTTTGAGCCTTTCCTGGGACAGAAGTATTAGATTCCGATGCACCATTGCAGATTTACTGTATCCCTTGGACCTTCAAATCAACGAAGAAACACAGAAATTGCATCGATATTGATTACAAAAGGCAAAATGTCGACTTATTTACAAAAGGAGTATTTCTCCCAATAGTTCGTGCTTTGAGCCTTTCCTGAGACAGCAGTAATAGATTCTGATGCACCATTGCAGGTGTACTGTATCCCTTGGACCTTTAAATCAACGATGAAACACAGAAATTGCATCGATATTGAATACACAAGGCAAAATGTCGACTTATTTATAAGAGGAGTAACTCATCTAGTAGATCGTGCTTTGAGCCTTTCCTGGGACAGCAGTATTAGATTCCGATGCACCATTGCTGGTTTACTGTATCCCTTGGAACATCAAATCAACGATGAAACACAGAAATTGCATCGATATTGAATACAAAAGGCAAAATGTCGACTTATTTATAAGAGGAGTAACTCTTCTAATAGTTCGTGCTTTGAGCCTTTCCTGGGACAGCAGTATTAGATTCCGATGCACCACTGCTGGTTTACTGTATCCCTTGGACCTTCAAATTAAAGATGAAATACGGAAATTGCATCGATATTGAATACAAAAGGCAAAATGTCGACTTATTTATAAGAGGAGTAACTCTTCTAATAGTTCGTGCTTTGAGCCTTTCTTGGGACAGCAGTATTAGATTCCGATGCACCATTGCAGGTTAACGGTATCCCTTGGCCCTTCAAATCAACGATGAAACACAGAAATTGCATCGATATTGAATACAAAAGGCAAAATGTCGACTTATTTACAAAAGGAGTAACTCTTCAAATAGTTCGTGCTGTGAGCCTTTCCTGGGACAGCAGTATTAGATCCGATGCACCATAGCAGGTTTACTGTATCCCTCGGACCTACAAATCAACGATGAAACACAGAAATTGCATCGATATTGATTACAAAAGGCAAAATGTCGACTTATTTATAAGAGGAATAACTCTTCTAATAGTTCGTGATTTGAGCCTTTCCTGGGACAGAAGTATTAGTTTCCGATGCACCATTGCAGATTTACTGTATCCCTTGGACTTTCAAATCAACGATGAAACACAGAAATTGCATCGATATTGATTACAAAAGGCAAAATGTCGACTTATTTACAAAAGGAGTATTTCTCCAAATAGTTCGTGCTTTGAGCCTTTCCTGAGACAGCAGTAATAGATTCTGATGCACCATTGCAGGTGTACTGTATCCCTTGGACCTTTAAATCAACGATGAAACACAGAAATTGCATCGATATTGAATACACAAGGCAAAATGTCGACTTATTTATAAGAGGAGTAACTCATCTAGTAGTTCGTGCTTTGAGCCTTTCCTGGGACAGCAGTATTAGATTCCGATGCACCATTGCAGGTTTACTGTATCCCTTGGAACATCAAATCAACGATGAAACACAGAAATTGCATCGATATTGAATACAAAAGGCAAAATGTCGACTTATTTATAAGAGGAGTAACTCTTCTAATAGTTCGTGCTTTGAGCCTTTCCTGGGACAGCAGTATTAGATTCCGATGCACCACTGCTGGTTTACTGTATCCCTTGGACCTTCAAATTAAAGATGAAATACGGAAATTGCATCGATATTGAATACAAAAGGCAAAATGTCGACTTATTTATAAGAGGAGTAACTCTTCTAATAGTTCGTGCTTTGAGCCTTTCTTGGGACAGCAGTATTAGATTCCGATGCACCATTGCAGGTTAACGGTATCCCTTGGCCCTTCAAATCAACGATGAAACACAGAAATTGCATCGATATTGAATACATAAGGCAAAATGTCGACTTATTTATAAGAGGAGTAACTCTTCTAATAGTTCGTGCTTTGAGCCTTTCCTGGGACAGCAGTATTAGATTGCGATGCACCATTGCAGGATTACTGTATCCCTTGGACCTTCAAATCAACGATGGAACACAGTAATTGCATCGATATTGAATACAAAAGGCGAAATGTCGACTTAATTACAAGAGGAGTAACTCTTCAAATAGTTCGTGCTTTGAGCCTTTCCTGGGATAGCAGTATTAGATTCCGATGCACCATTGCAGGTTTACTGTATCCCTTGGACCTTCAAATCAACGATGAAACACAGAAATTGCATCGATATTGAATACAAAAGGCAAAATGTCGACTTATTTATAAGAGGACTAACTCTTCTAATAGTTCGTGCTTTGAGCCTTTCCTGGGACAGCAGTATTAGATTGCGATGCACCATTGCTGGATTACTGTATCCCTTGGACCTTCAAATCAACGATGGAACACAGTAATTGCATCGATATTGAATACAAAAGGCGAAATGTCGACTTAATTACAAGAGGTGTAACTCTTCAAATAGTTCGTGCTTTGAGCCTTTCCTGGGATAGCAGTATTAGATTCCGATGCACCATTGCAGGTTTACTGTATCCCTTGGACCTTCAAATCAACGATGAAACACAGAAATTGCATCGATATTGAATACAAAATGCAAAATGTCGACTTATTTATAAGAGGAGTAACTCTTCTAATAGTTCGTGCTTTGAGCCTTTCCTGGGACAGCAGTATTAGATTCCGATGCCACATTTCAGGTTAACTGTACCCCTTGGACCTTCAAATCAACGATGAAACACAGAAATTCCATCGATATTGAATACAAAAAGCAAAATGTCGACTTATTTACAAGAGGAGTAACTCTTCTAATAGTTCGTGCTTTGAGCCTTTCCTGGGACAGCAGTATTAGATTCCGATGCACCATTTCAGTTTTACTGTATCCCTTGGAACATCAAATCAACGATGAAACACAGAAATTGCATCGATATTGAATACAAAAGGCAAAATGTCGACTTATTTATAAGAGGAGTAACTCTTCTAATAGTTCGTGATTTGAGCCTTTCCTGGGACAGCAGTATTAGATTCCGATGCACCACTGCTGGTTTACTGTATCCCTTGGACCTTCAAATTAACGATGAAATACGGAAATTGCATCGATATTGAATACAAAAGGCAAAATGTCGACTTATTTATAAGAGGAGTAACTCTTCCAATAGTTCGTGCTTTGAGCCTTCCTTGGGACAGCAGTATTAGATTCCGATGCACCATTGCAGGTTAACGGTATCCCTTGGCCCTTCAAATCAACGATGAAACACAGAAATTGCATCGATATTGAATACAAAAGGCAAAATGTCGACTTATTTACAAAAGGAGTAACTCTTCAAATAGTTCGTGCTGTGAGCCTTTCCTGGGACAGCAGTATTAGATCCGATGCACCATAGCAGGTTTACTGTATCCCTCGGACCTAAAAATCAACGATGAAACACAGAAATTGCATCGATATTGATTACAAAAGGCAAAATGTCGACATATATTGTAAGAGGAATAACTCTTCTAATAGTTCGTGCTTTGAGCCTTTCCTGGGACAGAAGTATTAGATTCCGATGCACCATTGCAGATTTACTGTATCCCTTGGACCTTCAAATCAACGAAGAAACACAGAAATTGCATCGATATTGATTACAAAAGGCAAAATGTCGACTTATTTACAAAAGGAGTATTTCTCCCAATAGTTCGTGCTTTGAGCCTTTCCTGAGACAGCAGTAATAGATTCTGATGCACCATTGCAGGTGTACTGTATCCCTTGGACCTTTAAATCAACGATGAAACACAGAAATTGCATCGATATTGAATACACAAGGCAAAATGTCGACTTATTTATAAGAGGAGTAACTCATCTAGTAGTTCGTGCTTTGAGCCTTTCCTGGGACAGCAGTATTAGATTCCGATGCACCATTGCTGGTTTACTGTATCCCTTGGAACATCAAATCAACGATGAAACACAGAAATTGCATCGATATTGAATACAAAAGGCAAAATGTCGACTTATTTATAAGAGGAGTAACTCTTCTAATGGTTCGTGCTTTGAGCCTTTCCTGGGACAGCAGTATTAGATTCCGATGCACCACTGCTGGTTTACTGTATCCCTTGGACCTTCAAATTAAAGATGAAATACGGAAATTGCATCGATATTGAATACAAAAGGCAAAATGTCGACTTATTTATAAGAGGAGTAACTCTTCTAATAGTTCGTGCTTTGAGCCTTTCTTGGGACAGCAGTATTAGATTCCGATGCACCATTGCAGGTTAACGGTATCCCTTGGCCCTTCAAATCAACGATGAAACACAGAAATTGCATCGATATTGAATACATAAGGCAAAATGTCGACTTATTTATAAGAGGAGTAACTCTTCTAATAGTTCGTGCTTTGAGCCTTTCCTGGGACAGCAGTATTAGATTGCGATGCACCATTGCAGGATTACTGTATCCCTTGGACCTTCAAATCAACGATGGAACACAGTAATTGCATCGATATTGAATACAAAAGGCGAAATGTCGACTTAATTACAAGAGGAGTAACTCTTCAAATAGTTCGTGCTTTGAGCCTTTCCTGGGATAGCAGTATTAGATTCCGATGCACCATTGCAGGTTTACTGTATCCCTTGGACCTTCAAATCAACGATGAAACACAGAAATTGCATCGATATTGAATACAAAAGGCAAAATGTCGACTTATTTATAAGAGGACTAACTCTTCTAATAGTTCGTGCTTTGAGCCTTTCTTGGGACAGCAGTATTAGATTCCGATGCACCATTGCAGGTTAACGGTATCCCTTGGCACTTCAAATCAACGATGAAACACAGAAATTGCATCGATATTGAATACATAAGGCAAAATGTCGACTTATTTATAAGAGGAGTAACTCTTCTAATAGTTCGTGCTTTGAGCCTTTCCTGGGACAGCAGTATTAGATTGCGATGCACCATTGCTGGATTACTGTATCCCTTGGACCTTCAAATCAACGATGGAACACAGTAATTGCATCGATATTGAATACAAAAGGCGAAATGTCGACTTAATTACAAGAGGAGTAACTCTTCAAATAGTTCGTGCTTTGAGCCTTTCCTGGGATAGCAGTATTAGATTCCGATGCACCATTGCAGGTTTACTGTATCCCTTGGACCTTCAAATCAACGATGAAACACAGAAATTGCATCGATATTGAATACAAAAGGCAAAATGTCGACTTATTTATAAGAGGAATAACTCCTCTAATAGTTCGTGCTTTGAGCCTTTCCTGGGACAGAAGTATTAGATTCCGATGCACCATTGCAGATTTACTGTATCCCTTGGACCTTCAAATCAACGATGAAACACAGAAATTGCATCGATACTGATTACAAAATGCAAAATGTCGACTTATTTACAAGAGGAGTAACTCTTCTTAAAGATCGTGATTTTAGCCTTTCCTTGAACAGCAGTATTAGATTCCGATGCATTATTGCAGGTTTACTGTATCGCTTGGACCTTCAAATCAACGATGAAACACAGAAATTGAATCGATATTGAATACAAAAGGCAAAATATCGACTTATTTATAAGAGGAGTAACTCTTCTAATAGTTCGTGTTTTGAGCCTTTCCTGGGACAGCAGTATTAGATCCCAATCCAACAATGCAGATTTACTGTATCCCTGGTATCTTCAAATCAACGATGAAACAAAAAAAATGCATCGATATTGAATACAAAAGGCAAAATGTCGACTTACTTACAAAAGGAGTAACTCTTCAAATAGTTCGTGCTTTGAGCCTTTCCTTGGACAGCAGTATTAGATCCGATGCACCATAGCATGTTTACTGTATCCCTTGGACCTACAAATCAACAATGAAACACAGAAATTGCATCGATATTGATTACAAAAGGCAAAATGTCGACTTATTTATAAGAGGAATAACTCTTCTAATAGTTCGTGATTTGAGCCTTTCCTGGGACAGAAGTATTAGATTCCGATGCACCATTGCAGATTTACTGTATCCCTTGGACCTTCAAATCAACGATGAAACACAGAAATTGCATCGATATTGATTACAAAAGGCAAAATGTCGACTTATTTATAAAAGGAGTAACTCTTCTAATAGTTCGTGCTTTAAGCCTTTCCTGGGACAGCAGTATTAGATTCAGATGCACCATTGCAGGTTAACGGTATCCCTTGGACATTCAAATCAACGATGAAACACAGAAATTGCATCGATATTGAATACAAAAGCAAAATGTCGACATATTTACAAGAGGAGTAACTCTTCTTAAAGTTCGTGCTTTTAGCCTATCCAGAGACAGCAGTATTAGATTCCAATGCACCATTGCAGGTTTACTGTATCCCTTGGACCTTCAAATCAACCATGAAACACAGAAATTGCATCGATATTGAATACAAAAGGCAAAATGTCGACTTATTTACAAAAGGAGTAACTCTTGAAATAGTTCGTGCTTTGAGCCTTTCCTGGGACAGCATTATTAGATTCCGATGCACCATTGCAGGTTTACTGTATCTCTTGGACCTCCAAATTAACGACGAAGCGCAGAAATTGCATCGATATTGAATACAAAAGGCAAAATGTCGACTTATTTACAAGAGGAGTAACTCTTCTAATAGTTCGTGCTTTGAGCCTTTCCTGGGACAGGAGTATTAGATTCCGATGCACCGTTGCAGGTTTACTGTATCCATTGGACCTTCAAATCATCGATGAAACACAGAAATTGCATCGATATTGAATACAAAAGGCAAAATGTCGACTTATTTATAAGAGGAGTAACTCTTCTAATAGTTCGTGCTTTGAGCCTTTCCTGGGACTGAAGTATTAGATTCCGATGCACCATTGCAGATTTACTGTATCCCTTGGACCTTCAAATCAACGATGAAACACAGAAATTGCTTCGATATTGAATACGAAAGGCAAAATGTCGACTTATTTATAAGAGGAGTAACTCTTCTAATAGTTCGTGCTTTGAGCCTTTCAAGGGACAGCAGTATTAGCTTCCGATGCACCATTGCAGGTTTACTGTATCCCTTGGACCTTCAAATCAACGATGAAACACATCAGTTGCATTGATATTGACTAGAAAGGGCAAAATGTTGACTTATTTACAAGAGGAGTAACACTTCTAATAGTTCGTGTTTTGAGCCTTTCCTGGGACAGCAGTATTAGATTCCGATGCACCATTGCAGGTTAACTGTATCCCTTGGACCTTCAAATCAACGATGAAGCACAGAAATTGCATCGATATTGAATACAAAAGGAGAAATGTCGACTTATTTACAAGAGGAGCAACTCTTCTAATAGTTCGTGCTTTGAGCCTTTCCTGGGACAGGAGTATTAGATTCCGATGCACCATTGCAGGTTTACTGTATCCCTTGGACCATCAAATCAACGATGAAACACAGAAATTGCATCGATATTGATTACAAAAGGCAAAATGTCGACTTATTTACAAGAGGAGAAACTCTTCAAATAGTTCGTGTTTTGAGCCTTTCCTGGGATAGCAGTATTAGATTCCGATGCACCATTGCAGGTTTACTGTATCCCTTGGACCTTCAAATCAACGATGAAACACAGAAATTGCATCGATATTGAATACAAAATGCAAAATGTCGACTTATTTATAAGAGGAGTACCTCTTCTAATAGTTCGTGCTTTGAGCCTTTCCTGGGACAGCAGTATTAGATTCCGATGCCACATTTCAGGTTAACTGTACCCCTTGGACCTTCAAATCAACGATGAAACACAGAAATTCCATCGATATTGAATACAAAAGGCAAAATGTCGACTTATTTACAAGAGGAGTAACTCTTCTAATAGTTCGTGCTTTGAGCCTTTCCTGGGACAGCAGTATTAGATTCCGATGCACCATTTCAGTTTTACTGTATCCCTTGGAACATCATATCAACGATGAAACACAGAAATTGCATCGATATTGAATACAAAAGGCAAAATGTCGACTTATTTATAAGAGGAGTAACTCTTCTAATAGTTCGTGCTTTGAGCCATTCCTGGGACAGCAGTATTAGATTCCGATGCACCACTGCTGGTTTACTGTATCCCTTGGACCTTCAAATTAACGATGAAATACGGAAATTGCATCGATATTGAATACAAAAGGCAAAATGTCGACTTATTTATAAGAGGAGTAACTCTTCCAATAGTTCGTGCTTTGAGCCTTCCTTGGGACAGCAGTATTAGATTCCGATGCACCATTGCAGGTTAACGGTATCCCTTGGCCCTTCAAATCAACGATGAAACACAGAAATTACATCGATATTGAATACAAAAGGCAAAATGTCGACTTATTTACAAAAGGAGTAACTCTTCAAATAGTTCGTGCTGTGAGCCTTTCCTGGGACAGCAGTATTAGATCCGATGCACAATAGCAGGTTTACTGTATCCCTCGGACCTACAAATCAACGATGAAACACAGAAATTGCATCGATATTGATTACAAAAGACAAAATGTCGACTTATTTATAAGAGGAATAACTCTTCTAATAGTTCGTGCTTTGAGCCTTTCCTGGGACAGAAGTATTAGATTCCGATGCACCATTGCAGATTTACTGTATCCCTTGGACCTTCAAATCAACGATGAAACACAGAAATTGCATCGATATTGATTACAAAAGGCAAAATGTCGACTTATTTACAAAAGGAGTATTACTCCAAATAGTTCGTGCTTTGAGCCTTTCCTGAGACAGCAGTAATAGATTCTGATGCACCATTGCAGGTGTACTGTATCCCTTGGACCTTTAAATCAACGATGAAACACAGAAATTGCATCGATATTGAATACACAAGGCAAAATGTCGACTTATTTATAAGAGGAGTAACTCATCTAGTAGTTCGTGCTTTGAGCCTTTCCTGGGACAGCAGTATTAGATTCCGATGCACCATTGCAGGTTTACTGTATCCCTTGGAACATCAAATCAACGATGAAACACAGAAATTGCATCGATATTGAATACAAAAGGCAAAATGTCGACTTATTTATAAGAGGAGTAACTCTTCTAATAGTTCGTGCTTCGAGCCTTTCCTGGGACAGCAGTATTAGATTCCGATGCACCACTGCTGGTTTACTGTATCCCTTGGACCTTCAAATTAACGATGAAATACGGAAATTGCATCGATATTGAATACAAAAGGCAAAATGTCGACTTATTTATAAGAGGAGTAACTCTTCTAATAGTTCGTGCTTTGAGCCTTTCTTGGGACAGCAGTATTAGATTCCGATGCACCATTGCAGGATAACGGTATCCCTTGGCCCTTCAAATCAACGATGAAACACAGAAATTGAATCGATATTGAATACATAAGGCAAAATGTCGACTTATTTATAAGAGGAGTAACTCTTCTAAGAGTTCGTGCTTTGAGCCTTTCCTGGGACAGCAGTATTAGATTGCGATGCACCATTGCAGGATTACTGTATCCCTTGGACCTTCAAATCAACGATGGAACACAGTAATTGCATCGATATTGAATACAAAAGGCGAAATGTCGACTTAATTACAAGAGGAGTAACTCCTCAAATAGTTCGTGCTTTGAGCCTTTCCTCGGATAGCAGTATTAGATTCCGATGCACCAATGCAGGTTTACTGTATCCCTTGGACCTTCAAATCAACGATGAAACACAGAAATTGCATCGATATTGAATACAAAAGGCAAAATGTCGACTTATTTATAAGAGGACTAACTCTTCTAATAGTTCGTGCTTTGAGCCTTTCTTGGGACAGCTGTATTAGATTCCGATGCACCATTGCAGGTTAACGGTATCCCTTGGCCCTTCAAATCAACGATGAAACACAGAAATTGCATCGATATTGAATACATAAGGCAAAATGTCGACTTATTTATAAGAGGAGTTACTCTTCTAATAGTTCGTGCTTTGAGCCTTTCCTGGGACAGCAGTATTAGATTGCGATGCACCATTGCAGGATTACTGTATCCCTTGGACCTTCAAATCAACGATGGAACACAGTAATTGCATCGATATTGAATACAAAAGGCGAAATGTCGACTTAATTACAAGAGGAGTAACTCTTCAAATAGTTCGTGCTTTGAGCCTTTCCTGGGATAGCAGTATTAGATTCCGATGCACCATTGCAGGTTTACTGTATCCCTTGGACCTTCAAATCAACGATGAAACACAGATATTGCATCGATATTGAATACAAAAGGCAAAATGTCGACTTATTTATAAGAGGAATAACTCCTCTAATAGTTCGTGCTTTGAGCCTTTCCTGGGACAGAAGTATTAGATTCCGATGCACCATTGCAGATTTACTGTATCCCTTGGACCTTCAAATCAACGATGAAACACAGAAATTGCATCGATACTGATTACAAAATGCAAAATGTCGACTTATTTACAAGAGGAGTAACTCTTCTTAAAGATCGTGATTTTAGCCTTTCCTGGGACAGCAGTATTAGATTCCGATGCATTATTGCAGGTTTACTGTATCCCTTGGAACTTCAAATCAACGATGAAACACAGAAATTGCATCGATATTGAATACAAAAGGAGAAATGTCGACTTATTTACAAGAGGAACAACTCTTCTAATAGTTCGTGCTTTGAGCCTTTCCTGGGACAGGAGTATTAGATTCCGATGCACCATTGCAGGTTTACTGTATCCATTGCACCTTCAAATCAACGATGAAACACAGAAATTGCATCGATATTGAATACAAAAGGCAAAATGTCACTTATTTATAAGAGGTGTAACTCTTCTAATAGTTCGTGCTTAGAGCCTTTCCTGGGACAGAAGTATTAAATTCCGATGCACCATTGCAGATTTACTGTATCCCTTGGAACTTCTGATCAACGATGAAACACAGAAATTGCATCGATATTGGTTACAAAACTCAAAATGTCGACTTATTATAAAAGGAGTAACTCTTCTAATCGTTCGTGCTTTGAGCCTTTCCTGGGACAGAAGTATTAGATTCCGATGCACCATTGCAGATTTACTGTATCCCTTGGACCATCAAATCAACGATGAAACACAGAAATTGCATCGATATTGATTACAAAAGGCAAAATGTCGACTTATTTACAAGAGGAGAAACTCTTCAAATAGTTCGTGCTTTGAGCCTTTCCTGGGATAGCAGTATTAGATTCCGATGCACCATTGCAGGTTTACTGTATCCCTTGGACCTTCAAATCAACGATGAAACACAGAAATTGCATCGATATTGAATACAAAATGCAAAATGTCGACTTATTTATAAGAGGAGTAACTCTTCTAATAGTTCGTGCTTTGAGCCTTTCCTGGGATAGCAGTATTAGATTCCGATGCCACATTTCAGGTTAACTGTACCCCTTGGACCTTCAAATCAACGATGAAACACAGAAATTCCATCGATATTGAATACAAAAGGCAAAATGTCGACTTATTTACAAGAGGAGTAACTCTTCTAATAGTTCGTGCTTTGAGCCTTTCCTGGGACAGCAGTATTAGATTCCGATGCACCATTGCAGTTTTACTGTATCCCTTGGAACATCAAATCAACGATGAAACACAGAAATTGCATCGATATTGAATACAAAAGGCAAAATGTCGACTTATTTATAAGAGGAGTAACTCTTCTAATAGTTCGTGCTTTGAGCCTTTCCTGGGACAGCAGTATTAGATTCCGATGCACCACTGCTGGTTTACTGTATCCCTTGGACCTTCAAATTAACGTTGAAATACGGAAATTGCATCGATATTGAATACAAAAGTCAAAATGTCGACTTATTTATAAGAGGAGTAACTCTTCCAATAGTTCGTGCTTTGAGCCTTCCTTGGGACAGCAGTATTAGATTCCGATGCACCATTGCAGGTTAACGGTATCCCTTGGCCCTTCAAATCAACGATGAAACACAGAAAATGCATCGATATTGAATACAAAAGGCAAAATGTCGACTTATTTACAAAAGGAGTAACTCTTCAAATAGTTCGTGCTGTGAGCCTTTCCTGGGACAGCAGTATTAGATCCGATGCACCATAGCAGGTTTACTGTATCCCTCGGACCTACAAATCAACGATGAAACACAGAAATTGCATCGATATTGATTACAAAAGGCAAAATGTCGACTTATTTATAAGAGGAATAACTCTTCTAGTAGTTCGTGCTTTGAGCCTTTCCTGGGACAGAAGTATTAGATTCCGATGCACCATTGCAGATTTACTGTATCCCTTGGACCTTCAAATCAACGATGAAACACAGAAATTGCATCGATATTGATTACAAAAGGCAAAATGTCGACTTATTTACAAAAGGAGTATTTCTCCAAATAGTTCGTGCTTTGAGCCTTTCCTGAGACAGCAGTAATAGATTCTGATGCACCATTGCAGGTGTACTGTATCCCTTGGACCTCTAAATCAACGATGAAACACAGAAATTGCATCGATATTGAATACACAAGGCAAAATGTCGACTTATTTATAAAAGGAGTAACTCATCTAGTAGTTCGTGCTTTGAGCCTTTCCTGGGACAGCAGTATTAGATTCCGATGCACCATTGCAGGTTTACTGTATCCCTTGGAACATCAAATCAACGATGAAACACAGAAATTGCATCGATATTGAATACAAAAGGCAAAATGTCGACTTATTTATAAGAGGAGTAACTCTTCTAATAGTTCGTGCTTTGAGCCTTTCCTGGGACAGCAGTATTAGATTCCGATGCACCACTGCTGGTATACTGTATCCCTTGGACCTTCAAATTAACGATGAAATACGGAAATTGCATCGATATTGAATACAAAAGGCAAAATGTCGACTTATTTATAAGAGGAGTAACTCTTCTAATAGTTCGTGCTTTGAGCCTTTCTTGGGACAGCAGTATTAGATTCCGATGCACCATTGCAGGTTAACGGTATCCCTTGGCCCTTCAAATCAACGATGAAACACAGAAATTGCATCGATATTGAATACATAAGGCAAAATGTCGACTTATTTATAAGAGGAGTAACTCTTCTAATAGTTCGTGCTTTGAGCCTTTCCTGGGACAGCAGTATTAGATTGCGATGCACCATTGCAGGATTACTGTATCCCTTGGACCTTCAAATCAACGATGGAACACAGTAGTTGCATCGATATTGAATACAAAAGGCGAAATGTCGACTTAATTACAAGAGGAGTAACTCTTCAAATAGTTCGTGCTTTGTGCCTTTCCTGGGATAGCAGTATTAGATTCCGATGCACCATTGCAGATTTACTGTATCCCTTGGAACTTCAAATCAACGATGAAACACAGAAATTGCATCGATATTGAATACAAAAGGCAAAATGTCGACTTATTTATAAGAGGACTAACTCTTCTAATAGTTCGTGCTTTGAGCCTTTCTTGGGACAGCAGTATTAGATTCCGATGCACCATTGCAGGTTAACGGTATCCCTTGGCCCTTCAAATCAACGATGAAACACAGAAATTGCATCGATATTCAATACATAAGGCAAAATGTCGACTTATTTATAAGAGGAGTAACTCTTCTAATAGTTCGTGCTTTGAGCCTTTCCTGGGACAGCAGTATTAGATTCCGATGCACCATTGCAGGATTACTGTATCCCTTGGACCTTCAAATCAACGATGGAACACAGTAATTGCATCGATATTGAATACAAAAGGCGAAATGTCGACTTAATTACAAGAGGAGTAACTCTTCAAATAGTTCGTGCTTTGAGCCTTTCCTGGGATAGCAGTATTAGATTCCGATGCACCATTGCAGGTTTACTGTATCCCTTGGACCTTCAAATCAACGATGAAACACAGAAATTGCATCGATATTGAATACAAAAGGCAAAATGTCGACTTATTTATAAGAGGAATAACTCCTCTAATAGTTCGTGCTTTGAGCCTTTCCTGGGACAGAAGTATTAGATTCCGATGCACCATTGCAGGTTTACTGTATCCCTTGGACCTTCAAATCAACGATGAAACACAGAAATTGCATCGATACTGATTACAAAACGCAAAATGTCGACTTATTTACAAGAGGAGTAATTCTTCTTAAAGATCGTGATTTTAGCCTTTCCTGGGACAGCAGTATTAGATTCCGATGCATTATTGCAGGTTTACTGTATCGCTTGGACCTTCAAATCAACGATGAAACACAGAAATTGCATCGATATTGAATACAAAAGGCAAAATGTCGACTTATTTATAAGAGGACTAACTCTTCTAAAAGTTCGTGTTTGAGCCTTTCCTGGGACAGCAGTATTAGATTACGATGCACCATTGCAGGTTTACTGTATCCCTTGGAACTTCAAATCAACGTTGAAACACAGGAATTGCATCGATATTCAGTACAAAAGGAAAAATGTTGACTTATTTACAAGAGGAGTAACTCTTCTAATAGTTCGTGCTTTGAGCCTCTCCTGGGACAGCAGTATTAGATTCCGATGCACCATTGCAGGATCACTGTATCCCTTGGACCTTCAAATCAACGATGAAACACAGAAATTGCATCGATATTGAATACAAAAGGAGAAATGTAGACTTATTTACAAGAGCAGCAACTCTTCTAATAGTTCGTGCTTTGAGCCTTTCCTAGGACAGGAGTATTAGATTCCGATGCACCATTGCAGGTTTACTGTATCCATTGCACCTTCAAATCAACGATGAAACACAGAAATTGCATCGATATTGAATACAAAAGGCAAAATGTCGACTTATTTATAAGAGGAGTAACTCTTCAAATAGTTCGCGCTTTGAGCCTTTCCTGGGACAGCAGTAATAGATTCTGATGCACTATTGCAGGTTTACTGTATCCCTTGGACCTTCAATTGAACGATGAAACACAGAAATTGCATCGATATTGAATACAAAAGGCAAAATGTCGACCTATTTATAAGAGGAGTAACTCATCTAGTAGTTCGTGCTTTGAGCCTTTCCTGGGACAGCAGTATTAGATTCCGATGCACCATTGCAGGTTTACTGGATCCCTTGGACCATCAAATCAACGATGAAACACAGAAATTGCATCGATATTGAATACAAAAGGCAAAATGTCGACTTATTTATAAGAGGAGTAACTCTTCTAATAGTTCGTGCTTTGAGCCTTTCCTGGGACAGAAGTATTAGATTCCAATGCAACATTGCAGGATTACTGTATCCCTTGGACCTTCAAATCAACGATGGAACACAGAAATTGCATCGATATTGAATACAAAAGGCGAAATGTCGACTTATTTACATGAGGAGTAACTCTCTCAATAGTTCGTGATTTGTGCCTTTCCTGGGATAGCAGTATCAGATTCAGATGCACCCTTTCAGGTTTACCGTATCCCTTGGACCTTCAAATCAACGATGAAACACAGAAATTGCATCGATATTGGATACAAAAGGCAAAATGTCGACTTATTTACAAGAGGAGTAACTCATCTAATAGTTCGTGTTTGAGCCTTTCCTGGGACAGCAGTATTGGATTCCGATGCACCATTGCAGGATTACTGTATCCCTTGGACCTTCAAATCAACGATGGAACACAGAAATTGCATCGATATTGAATACAAAAGGCAAAAAGTCGACTTATTTATAAAAGGTGTAACTCTTTTAATAGTTTGTGTTTTGAGCCTTTCCTGGGACACAAGTATTAGATTCCGATGCACCATTGCAGATTTACTGTATCCCTTAGACCTTCAAATCAACGATGAAACACAGAAATTGCATCGATATTGATAACAAAAGGCAAAATGTCGACTTATTTACAAGAGGAGTAACTCTTCAAATAGTTCGTGATTTGAGCCTTTCCTGGGACAGCAGTAATAGTTTCCGATGCACCATTGCAGGTTTACTGTATCCCTTGGACCTTCAAATCAACGATGAAACACAGAAATTGCATCGATATTGAATACAAAATGCAAAATGACGACTTATTTATAAGAGGAGTAACTCTTCTAGTAGTTCGTGCTTTGAGCCTTTCCTGGGACAGCAGTATTAGATTCCGATGCACCACTGCAGGTTAACTGTATCCCTTGGACCATCAAATTAACGATGAAACACAGAAATTGCATCGATATTGAATACAAAAGGCAAAATTTCGACTTATTTATAAGAGGTGTAACTCTTCTAATAGTTCGTGCTTAGAGCCTTTCCTGGGACAGAAGTATTAAATTCCGATGCACCATTGCAGATTTACTGTATCCCTTGGAACTTCAGATCAACAATGAAACACAGAAATTGCATCGATATTGGTTACAAAACTCAAAATGTCGACTTATTATAAAAGGAGTAACTCTTCTAATCGTTCGTGCTTTGAGCCTTTCCTGGGACAGAAGTATTAGATTCCGATGCACCATTGCAGATTTACTGTATCCCTTGGACCATCAAATCAACGATGAAACACAGAAATTGCATCGATATTGATTACAAAAGGCAAAATGTCGACTTATTTACAAGAGGAGAAACTCTTCAAATAGTTCGTGCTTTGAGCCTTTCCTGGGACAGCAGTATTAGATTCCGATGCACCATTGCAGTTTTACTGTATCCCTTGGAACATCAAATCAACGATGAAACACAGAAATTGCATCGATATTGAATACAAAAGGCAAAATGTCGACTTATTTATAAGAGGAGTAACTCTTCTAATAGTTCGTGCTTTGAGCCTTTCCTGGGACAGCAGTATTAGATTCCGATGCACCACTGCTGGTTTACTGTATCCCTTGGACCTTCAAATTTACGATGAAATACGGAAATTGCATCGATATTGAATACAAAAGGCAAAATGTCGACTTATTTATAAGAGGAGTAACTCTTCCAATAGTTCGTGCTTTGAGCCTTCCTTGGGACAGCAGTATTAGATTCCGATGCACCATTGCAGGTTAACGGTATCCCTTGGCCCTTCAAATCAACGATGAAACACAGAAAATGCATCGATATTGAATACAAAAGGCAAAATGTCGACTTATTTACAAAAGGAGTAACTCTTCAAATAGTTCGTGCTGTGAGCCTTTCCTGGGACAGCAGTATTAGATCCGATGCACCATAGCAGGTTTACTGTATCCCTCGGACCTACAAATCAACGATGAAACACAGAAATTGCATCGATATTGATTACAAAAGGCAAAATGTCGACTTATTTATAAGAGGAATAACTCTTCTAATAGTTCGTGCTTTGAGCCTTTCCTGGGACAGAAGTATTAGATTCCGATGCACCATTGCAGATTTACTGTATCCCTTGGACCTTCAAATCAACGATGAAACACAGAAATTGCATCGATATTGATTACAAAAGGCAAAATGTCGACTTATTTACAAAAGGAGTATTTCTCCAAATAGTTCGTGCTTTGAGCCTTTCCTGAGACAGCAGTAATAGATTCTGATGCACCATTGCAGGTGTACTGTATCCCTTGGACCCTTAAATCAACGATGAAACACAGAAATTGCATCGATATTGAATACACAAGGCAAAATGTCGACTTATTTATAAGAGGAGTAACTCATCTAGTAGTTCGTGCTTTGAGCCTTTCCTGGGACAGCAGTATTAGATTCCGATGCACCATTGCAGGTTTACTGTATCCCTTGGAACATCAAATCAACGATGAAACACAGAAATTGCATCGATATTGAATACAAAAGGCAAAATGTCGACTTATTTATAAGAGGAGTAACTCTTCTAATAGTTCGTGCTTTGAGCCTTTCCTGGGACAGCAGTATTAGATTCCGATGCACCACTGCTGGTTTACTGTATCCCTTGGACCTTCAAATTAACGATGAAATACGGAAATTGCATCGATATTGAATACAAAAGGCAAAATGTCGACTTATTTATTAGAGGAGTAACTCTTCTAATAGTTCGTGCTTTGAGCCTTTCTTGGGACAGCAGTATTAGATTCCGATGCACCATTGCAGGTTAACGGTATCCCTTGGCCCTTCAAATCAACGATGAAACACAGAAATTGCATCGATATTGAATACATAAGGCAAAATGTCGACTTATTTATAAGAGGAGTAACTCTTCTAATAGTTCGTGCTTTGAGCCTTTCCTGGGACAGCAGTATTAGATTGCGATGCACCATTGCAGGATTACTGTATCCCTTGGACCTTCAAATCAACGATGGAACACAGTAGTTGCATCGATATTGAATACAAAAGGCGAAATGTCGACTTAATTACAAGAGGAGTAACTCTTCAAATAGTTCGTGCTTTGAGCCTTTCCTGGGATAGCAGTATTAGATTCCGATGCACCATTGCAGATTTACTGTATCCCTTGGACCTTCAAATCAACGATGAAACACAGAAATTGCATCGATATTGAATACAAAAGGCAAAATGTCGACTTATTTATAAGAGGACTAACTCTTCTAATAGTTCGTGCTTTGAGCCTTTCTTGGGACAGCAGTATTAGATTCCGATGCACCATTGCAGGTTAACGGTATCCCTTGGCCCTACAAATCAACGATGAAACACAGAAATTGCATCGATATTCAATACATAAGGCAAAATGTCGACTTATTTATAAGAGGAGTAACTCTTCTAATAGTTCGTGCTTTGAGCCTTTCCTGGGATAGCAGTATTAGATTCCGATGCACCATTGCAGGTTTACTGTATCCCTTGGACCTTCAAATCAACGATGAAACACAGAAATTGCATCGATATTGAATTCAAAAGGCAAAATGTTGACTTATTTACAAGAGGAGTAACTCTTCTAATTGTTCGTGCTTTTAGCTTTCCCTGGGACAGGAGTATTAGACTCCGATGCACTGTTGCAGGTTTACTGTATCCATTGGACCTTCAAATCAACGATGAAACACAGAAATTGCATCGATATTGAATACAAAAGGCAAAAAGTCGACTTATTTATAAAAGGAGTAACTCTTCTAATAGTTTGTGTTTTGAGCCTTTCCTGGGACACAAGTATTAGATTCCGATGCACCATTGCAGATTTACTGTATCCCTTAGACCTTCAAATCAACGATGAAACACAGAAATTGCATCGATATTGATTACAAAAGGCAAAATGTCGACTTATTTACAAGAGGAGTAACTCTTCAAATAGTTCGTGCTTTGAGCCTTTCCTGGGACAGCAGTAATAGTTTCCGATGCACCATTGCAGGTTTACTGTATCCCTTGGACCTTCAAATCAACGATGAAACACAGAAATTGCATCGATATTGAATACAAAATGCAAAATGACGACTTATTTATAAGAGGAGTAACTCTTCTAGTAGTTCGTGCTTTGAGCCTTTCCTGGGACAGCAGTATTAGATTCCGATGCACAACTGCAGGTTAACTGTATCCCTTGGACCATCAAATTAACGTTGAAACACAGAAATTGCATCGATATTGAATACAAAAGGCAAAATTTCGACTTATTAATAAGAGGAGTAACTCTTCTAATAGTTCGTGCTTTGAGCCTTTCCTGGGACAGCAGTATTAGATTCCGATGCACCATTGCAGGTTTACTGTATCCCTTGGACCTTCAAATCAACGATGAAACACAGAAATTGCATCGATATTGAATACAAAAGGCAAAATGTCGACTTATTTATAAGAGGAGTAACTCTTCTAATAGTTCGTGCTTTAAGCCTTTCCTGGGACAGCAGTATTAGATTCAGATGCACCATTGCAGGTTAACGGTATCCCTTGGACCTTCAAATCATCGATGAAACACAGAAATTGCATCGATATTGAATACAAAAGCAAAATGTCGACATATTTACAAGAGGAGTAACTCTTCTTAAAGTTCGTGCTTATAGCCTGTCCTGGGACATCAGTATTAGATTCCAATGCACCATTGCAGGTTTACTGTATCCATTGGACCTTCAAATCAACGATGAAACACAGAAATTGGATCGATATTGAATACAAAAGGCAAAATGTCGACTTATTTACAAAAGGAGTAACTCTTGAAATAGCTCGTGCTATGAGCCTTTCCTGGGACAGCAGTATTAGATTCCGATGCACCATTGCAGGTTTACTGTATCGCTTGGACCTTCAAATTAACGATGAAGCACAGAAATTGCATCGATATTGAATACAAAAGGCAAAACGTCGACTTATTTACAAGAGGAGAAACTCTTCTAATAGTTCGTGTTTGAGCCTTTCCTGGGACAGGAGTATTAGATTCCGATGCACCGTTGCAGGATTACTGTATCCATCGGACCTTCAAATCAACGATGAAACACAGGAATTGCATCGATATTAAATACAAAAGGCAAAATGTCGACTTAATTATAAGAGGAATAACTCTTCTAATAGTTCGTGCTTTGAGCCTTTCCTGGGACAGAAGTATTAGATTCCGATGCACCATCGCAGATTTACTGTATCCCTTGGACCTTCAAATCAACGATGAAACACAGAAATTGCATCGATATTGATTACAAAATGCAAAATGTCGACTTATTTACAAAAGGAGTAACTCTTCAAATAGTTCGTGCTTTGAGCCTTTCCTGGGACAGCAGTAATAGATTCCGATGCACCATTGCAGGTTTACTGTATCCCTTGGACCTGCAAATCAACGATGAAACAAAGAAATTGCATCGATATTGAATACAAAATGCAAAATGTCGACTTATTTACAAGAGGAGTAACTCTTATAATAGTTCGTGCTTTTAGCCTTTCCTTGGACAGCAGTATTAGATTCCGATGCACCACTGCAGGTTTACTGTATCCCTTGGACCATCAAATTAACGATGAAACACAGAAATTGCATCGATATTGAATACAAAAGGCAAAATTTCGACTTATTTATAAGAGGAGTAACTCTTCTAATAGTTCGTGCTTTGAGCCTTTCCTGGGACAGCAGTATTAGATTCCGATGCACCATTGCAGGTTTACTGTATCCCTTGGACCTTCAAATGAACGATGAAACACAGAAATTGCATCGATATTGAATACAAAAGGCAAAATGTCGACCTATTTATAAGAGGAGTAACTCATCTAGTAGTTCGTGCTTTGAGCCTTTCCTGGGACAGCAGTATTATATTCCGATGCACCATTGCAGGTTTACTGTATCCCTTGGACCATCAAATCAACGATGAAACACAGAAATTGCATCGATATTGAATACAAAAGGCAAAGTGTCGACTTGTTTATAAGAGGAGAAACTCTTCTAATAGTTCGTGCTTTGAGCCTTACCTGGGACAGCAGTATTGGATTCCGATGCACCATTGCAGGTTAACGGTATCCCTTGGCACTTCAACTCAACGATGAAACACAGAAATTGCATCGATATTGAATACAAAAGGCAAAATGTCGACTTATTTATAAGAGGAGTAACTCTTCTAATAGTTCGTGCTTTGAGCCTTTCCTGGGACAGAAGTATTAGATTCCAATGCACCATTGCAGGATTACTGTATCCCTTGGACCTTCAAATCAACGATGGAACACAGAAATTGCATCGATATTGAATACAAAAGGCGAAATGTCGACTTATTTACATGAGGAGTAACTCTCTCAATAGTTCGTGAATTGTGCCTTTCCTGGGATAGCAGTATCAGATTCAGATGCACCCTTTCAGGTAAAACCGTATCCCTTGGACCTTCAAATCAACGATGAAACACAGAAATTGCATCGATATTGGATACAAAAGGCAAAATGTCGACTTATTTACAAGAGGAGTAACTCATCTAATAGTTCGTGTTTGAGCCTTTCCTGGGACAGCAGTATTGGATTCCGATGCACCATTGCAGGTTTACTGTATCCCTTGGACTTTCAAATCAACGATGAAACACAGGAATTGCATCGATATTGAATACAAAAGGCAAAATGTTGACTTATTTACAAGAGGAGTAACTCTTCTAATAGTTCGTGCTTTTAGCTTTCCCTGAGACAGGAGTATTAGACTCGGATGCACTGTTGCAGGTTTACTGTATCCATTGGACCTTCAAATCAACGATGAAACACAGAAATTGCATCGATATTGAATACAAAAGGCAAAAAGTCGAATTATTTATAAAAGGAGTAACTCTTCTAATAGTTTGTGTTTTGAGCCTTTCCTGGGACACAAGTATTAGATTCCGATGCACCATTGCAGATTTACTGTATCCCTTAGACCTTCAAATCAACGATGAAACACAGAAATTGCATCGATATTGATTACAAAAGGCAAAATGTCGACTTATTTACAAGAGGAGTAACTCTTCAAATAGTTCGTGCTTTGAGTCTTTCCTGGGACAGCAGTAATAGTTTCCGATGCACCATTGAAGGTTTACTGTATCCCTTGGACCTTCAAATCAACGATGAAACACAGAAATTGCATCGATATTGAATACAAAATGCAAAATGACGACTTATTTATAAGAGGAGTAACTCTTCTAGTAGTTCGTGCTTTGAGCCTTTCCTGGGACAGCAGTATTAGATTCCGATGCACCACTGCAGGTTAACGGTATCCCTTGGACCATCAAATTAACGATGAAACACAGAAATTGCATCGATATTGAATACAAAAGGCAAAATTTCGACTTATTTATAAGAGGAGTAACTCTTCTAATAGTTCGTGCTTTGAGCCTTTCCTGGGACAGCAGTATTAGATTCCGATGCACCATTGCAGGTTTACTGTATCCCTTGGACCTTCAAATCAACGATGAAACACAGAAATTGCATCGATATTGAATACTAAAGGCAAAATGTCGACTTATTTATAAGAGGAGTAACTCTTCTAATAGTTCGTGCTTTAAGCCTTTCCTGGGACAGCAGTATTAGATTCAGATGCACCATTGCAGGTTAACGATATCCCTTGGACCTTCAAATCAACGATGAAACACAGAAATTGCATCGATATTGAATACAAAAGCAAAATGTCGACATATTTACAAGAGGAGTAACTCTTCTTAAAGTTCGTGCTTTTAGCCTGTCCTGGGACATCAGTATTAGATTCCAATGCACCATTGCAGGTTTACTGTATCCATTAGACCTTCAAATCAACGATGAAACACAGAAATTGCATCGATATTGAATACAAAAGGCAAAATGTCGACTTATTTACAAAAGGAGTAACTCTTGAAATAGCTCGTGCTTTGAGCCTTTCCTGGGACAGCAGTATTAGATTCCGATGCACCATTGCAGGTTTCCTGTATCGCTTGGACCTTCAAATTAACGATGAAGCACAGATATTGCATCGATATTGAATACAAAAGGCAAAACGTCGACTTATTTACAAGAGGAGAAACTCTTCTAATAGTTCGTGCTTTGAGCCTTTCCTGGGACAGGAGTATTAGATTCCGATGCACCGTTGCAGGATTACTGTATCCATCGGACCTTCAAATCAACGATGAAACACAGGAATTGCATCGATATTAAATACAAAAGGCAAAATGTCGACTTAATTATAAGAGGAGTAACTCTTCTAATAGTTCGTGCTTTGAGCCTTTCCTGGGACAGAAGTATTAGATTCCGATGCACCATCGCAGATTTACTGTATCCCTTGGACCTTCAAATCAACGATGAAACATAGAAATTGCATCGATATTGATTACAAAATGCAAAATGTCGACTTATTTACAAAAGGAGTAACTCTTCAAATAGTTCGTGCTTTGAGCCTTTCCTGGGACAGCAGTAATAGATTCCGATGCACCATTGCAGGTTTACTGTATCCCTTGGACCTGCAAATCAACGATGAAACACAGAAATTGCATCGATATTGAATACAAAAGCCAAAATGTCGACTTATTTATAAGAGGAGTAACTCTTCTAATAGTTCGTGTTTTAAGCCTTTCCTGGGGCAGCAGTATTAGATTCAGATGCACCATTGCAGGTTAACGGTATCCCTTGGACCTTCAAATCAACGATGAAACACAGAAATTGCATCGACATTGAGTACAAAGGCAAAATGTCGACATATTTACAAGAAGAGTAACTCTTCTTACAGTTCGTGCTTTGAGCCTTTCCTGGGACAGCAGTATTAGATTCCGATGCACCATTGCAGGTTTACTGTATCCCTTGGACCTTCAAATTAACGATGAAACACAGAAATTGCATCGATATTGAATACAAAATGCAAAATGTTGACTTATTTACAAGAGGAGTAATTCTTATAATAGTTCGTGCTTTTAGCCTTTCCTTGGACAGCAGTACTAGATTCCGATGCACCAATGCAGGTTTACAGTATCCCTTGGACCTTCAAATCAACGATGAAACACAGAAATTGCATCGATATTGAATACAAAAGGCAAAATGTCGTCTTATTTACAAGAGGAGTAAATCTTCTAATAGTTCGTGATTTGAGCCCTTCCTTGGACAGCAGAATTATATTCCGATGCATCATTGCAGGTTTACTGTATCCCTTGGACCTTCAAATCAACGATGAAATACAGAAATTGCATCGATATTGAATACAAAAGGCAAAATGTCGACTTGTTTATAAGAGGAGAAACTCTTCTAATAGTTCGTGCTTTGAGCCTTACCTGGGACAGCAGTATTGGATTCCGATGCACCATTGCAAGTTAACGGTATCCCTTGGCACTTCAACTCAACGATGAAACACAGAAATTGCATCGATATTGAATACAAAAGGCAAAATGTCGACTTATTTATAAGAGGAGTAACTCTTCTAATAGTTCGTGCTTTGAGCCTTTCCTGGGACAGAAGTATTAGATTCCAATGCACCATTGCAGGATTACTGTATCCCTTGGACCTTCAAATCAACGATGGAACACAGAAATTGCATCGATATTGAATACAAAAGGCGAAATGTCGACTTATTTACATGAGGAGTAACTCTCTCAATAGTTCGTGATTTGTGCCTTTTTTGGGATAGCAGTATCAGATTCAGATGCACCCTTTCAGGTTTACTGTATCCCTTGGACCTTCAAATCAACGATGAAACACAGAAATTGCATCGATATTGGATACAAAAGGCAAAATGTCGACTTATTTCCAAGAGGAGTAACTCATCTAATAGTTCGTGTTTGAGCCTTTCCTGGGACAGCAGTATTGGATTCCGATGCACCATTGCAGGTTTACTGTATCCCTTGGACCATCAAATCAACGATGAAACACAGGAATTGCATCGATATTGAATACAAAAGGCAAAATGTTGACTTATTTACAAGAGGAGTAACTCTTCTAATAGTTCGTGCTTTTAGCTTTCCCTGGGACAGGAGTATTAGACTCCGATGCACTGTTGCAGATTTACTGTATCCATTGGACCTTCAAATCAACGATGAAACACAGAAATTGCATCGATATTGAATACAAAAGGCAAAAAGTCGACTTATTTATAAAAGGAGTAACTCTTCTAATAGTTTGTGTTTTGAGCCTTTCCTGGGACACAAGTATTAGATTCCGATGCACCATTGCAGATTTACTGTATCCCTTAGACCTGCAAATCATCGATGAAACACAGAAATTGCATCGATATTGATTACAAAAGGCAAAATGTCGACTTATTTACAAGAGGAGTAACTCTTCAAATAGTTCGTGCTTTGAGCCTTTCCTGGGACAGCAGTAATAGTTTCCGATGCACCATTGCAGGTTTACTGTATCCCTTGGACCTTCAAATCAACGATGAAACACAGAAATTGCATCGATATTGAATACAAAATGCAAAATGACGACTTATTTATAAGAGGAGTAACTCTTCTAGTAGTTTGTGCTTTGAGCCTTTCCTGGGACTGCAGTATTAGATTCCGATGCACTACTGCAGGTTAACTGTATCCCTTGGACCATCAAATTAACGATGAAACACAGAAATTGCATCGATATTGAATACAAAAGGCAAAATTTCGACTTATTTATAAGAGGAGTAACTCTTCTAATAGTTCGTGCTTTGAGCCTTTCCTGGGACAGCAGTATTAGATTCCGATGCACCATTTCAGGTTTACTGTATCCCTTGGACCATCAAATCAACGATGAAACACAGAAATTGCATCGATATTGAATACAAAAGGCAAAATGTCGACTTATTTATAAGAGGAGTAACTCTTCTAATAGTTCGTGCTTTAAGCTTTTCCTGGGACAGCAGTATTAGATTCAGATGCACCATTGCAGGTTAACGGTATCCCTTGGACCTTCAAATCAACGATGAAACACAGAAATTGCATCGATATTGAATACAAAAGCAAAATGTCGACATATTTACAAGAGGAGTAACTCTTCTTAAAGTTCGTGCTTTTAGCCTGTCCTGAGACAGCAGTATTAGATTCCAATGCACCATTGCAGGTTAACGGTATCCCTTGGACCTTCAAATCAACGATGAAACACAGGAATTGCATCGATATTAAATACAAAAGGCAAAATGTCGACTTATTTATAAGAGGAGTAACTCTTCTAATAGTTCGTGCTTTGAGCCTTTCCTGGGACAGAAGTATTAGATTCCGATGCACCATCGCAAATTTACTGTATCCCTTGGACGTTCAAATCAACGATGAAACACAGAAATTGCATCGATATTGATTACAAAATGCAAAATGTCGACTTATTTACAAAAGGAGTAACTCTTCAAATAAAACTTCCTGGCAGATTAAAACTGTGTGCCCGACCGAGACTCGAACTCGGGACCTTTGCCTTTCGCGGGCAAGTGCTCTACCAACTGAGCTACCGAAGCACGACTCACGCCCGGTACTTACAGCTTCACTTCTGCCAGTACCTGTGAGTACCGGGCGTGAGTCGTGCTTCGGTAGCTCAGTTGGTAGAGCACTTGCCCGCGAAAGGCAAAGGTCCCGAGTTCGAGTCTCGGTCGGGCACACAGTTTTAATCTGCCAGGAAGTTTCATATCAGCGCACACTCCGCTGCAGAGTGAAAATCTCATTCTGGAAACTCTTCAAATAGTTCGTGCTTTGAGCCTTTCCTGGGACAGCAGTAATAGATTCCGATGCACCATTGCAGGTTTACTGTATCCCTTGGACCTTCAAATCAACGATGAAACACAGAAATTGCATCGATATTGAATACAAAATGCAAAATGTCGACTTATTTACAAGAGCAGTAACTCTTATAATAGTTCGTGCTTTTAGCCTTTCCTTGGACAGCAGTATTAGATTCCGATGCACCACTGCAGGTTTACTGTATCCCTTGGACCATCACATTAACGATGAAACACAGAAATTGCATCGATATTGAATACAAAAGGCAAAATTTCGACTTATTTATAAGTGGAGTAACCCTTCTAATAGTTCGCGCTTTGAGCCTTTCCTGGGACAGCAGTATTAGATTCCGATGCACATTTGAAGGTTTACTGTATCCCTTGGACCTTCAAACCAACGATGAAACACAGAAATTGCATCGATATTGAATACAAAAGCCAAAATGTCGACTTATTTATAAGAGGAGTAACTCTTCTAATAGTTCGTGTTTTAAGCCTTTCCTGGGGCAGCAGTATTAGATTCAGATGCACCATTGCAGGTTAACGGTATCCCTTGGACCTTCAAATCAACGATGAAACACAGAAATTGCATCGACATTGAGTACAAAAGCAAAATGTCGACATATTTACAAGAAGAGTAACTCTTCTTAAAGTTCGTGCATTTAGCCTTTCCTGGGACAGCAGTATTAGATTCCAATGCACCATTGCAGGTTTACTGTGTCCCTTGGACCTTCAAATAAACGATGAAACACAGAAATTGCATCGATATTGAATACAAAAGGCAAAATGTCGACTTATTTACAAAAGGAGTAACTCTTGAAATAGTTCGTGCTTTGAGCCTTTCCTGGGACAGCAGTATTAGATTCCGATGCACCATTGCAGGTTAACTGTATCCCTTGGACCTTCAAATTAACGATGAAGCACAGAAATTGCATCGATATTGAATACAAAAGGCAAAATGTCGACTTATTTACAAGCGGAGTTACTCTTCTAATAGTTCGTGCTTTGAGCCTTTCCTGGGAGAGGAGTATTAGATTCCGATGCACCGTTGCAGGTTTACTGTATCCATTGGACCTTCAAATCAACGATGAAACACAGAAATTGCATCGATATTAAATACAAAAGGCAAAATGTCGACTTATTTATAAGAGGAGTAACTCTTCAAATAGTTCGTGCTTTGAGCCTTTCCTGGGACAGCAGTATTAGATTCCGATGCACCATTGCATGTTTACTGTATCCCTTGGACCTTCAAATTAACGATGAAACACAGAAATTGCATCGATATTGAACACAAAATGCAAAATGTTGACTTATTTACAAGAGGAGTAACTCTTCAAATAGGTCGTGCTTGGAGCCTTTCCTGGGACAGCAGTATTAGATTCCGATGCACCATTGCAGGTTTACTGTATCCCTTGGACCTTCAAATCAACGATGAAACACAGAAATTAAATCGATATTGAATACAAAAGGCAAAATGTCGACTTATTTACAAGAGGAGTAACTCTGCAAATAGTTCGTGCTTTGAGCATTTCCTGGGACAGCAGTATTAGATTCCGATGCACCACTGCAGGTTTACTGTATCCCTTGGACCTTCAAATCAGAGATGAAACACAGAAATTGCATTGATATTGAATACAAAAGGCAAAATGTCGACTTATTTACAAGAGGAGTAACTCTTCTAACAGTTTGTGCTTTGAGCCTTTCCTGGGGCAGCAATATTAGATTCCGATGCACCATTGCAGGTTTACTGTATCCCTTGGACCTTCAAATCAGCGATGAAACTCAGAAATTGCATCGATATTGAATACAAAGGGCAAAATGTCGACTTATTTATAAGAAGATTAACTCTTCTAATAGTTCGTGCTTTGAGCCTTTCCTGGGACAGCAGTTTTAGATTCCGATGCACCATTGCAGGATAACTGTGACCCTTGGACCTTCAAATCAACGATGAAGCAAAGAAATTGCATCGATATTGACTACAAAAGGCAAAATGTCTACTTATTTACAAGAGGAGTAACTCTTCAAATAGTTCGTGCTTTGAGCCTTTCCTGGGACAGCAGTATTAGATTCCGATGCACCACTGCAGGTTTACTGTATCCCTTGGACCTTCAAATCAACGATGAAACACAGAAATTGCATCGATATTGAATACAAAAGGCAAAATGTCGACTTATTTGTAAGCGGAGTAACTCTTATAGTAATTCGTGCTTTGAGCCTTTCCTGGGACAGCAGTATTAGATTCCGTTGCACCATTGCAGGTTTGCTGTATCCCTTGGACCTTCAAATCAACGATGAAACACAGAAATTGCATTGATATTAAATACAAAAGGCAAAATGTCGACTTATTTACAAGAGGAGTAACTCTTCTAATAGTTCGTGCTTTGAGCCTTTCCTGAGGCAGCAATATTAGTTTCCGATGCACCATTGCAGGTTTACTGTATCCCTTGGACCTTCAAATCAACGATGAAACTCAGAAAATGCATCGATATTGAATACAAAAGGCAAAATTACGACTTATATATAAGAGGAATAACTCTTCTAATAATTCGTGCTTTGAGCCTTTCCTGGGACAGCAGTTTTAGATTCCGATGCACCATTGCAGGTTAACTGTATCCCTTGGACCTTCAAATCAACGATGAAGAACAGAAATTGCATCGATATTGATTACAAGAGGCAAAATGTCTACTTATTTACAAGAGGAGTAACTCTTCAAATAGTTCGTGCTTTCAGCGTTTCCTGGGACAGCAGTATTAGATTCCGATGCACCATTGCAGGTTTACTGTATCCCTTGGACCTTCAAATCAACGATGAAACACAGAAATTGCATCGATATTGAATACAAAAGGCAAAATGTCGACTTATTTGTAAGCGGAGTAACTATCCTAGTAATTCGTGCTTTGAGCCTTGCCTGGGACAGCAGTATTAGATTCCGTTGCACCATTGCAGGTTTACTGTATCCCTCGGACCTTCAAATCAACGATGAAACACAGAAATTGCATCGATATTGAATACAAAAGGCAAAATGTCGACTTATTTATAAGAGGAGTAACTCTTCTAATAGTTCGTGCTTTGAGCCTTTCCTGTGATAGCAGTATTAGATTCCGATGCATCATTGCAGGTTAACGGTATCCCTTGGACCGTCAAATCAACGATGAAACACAGAAATTGCATCGATATTGAATAAAAAATGCAAAATGTCGACATATTTACAAGAGGAGTAACTCCTTTAATAGTTCGTGCTATTAGCCTTTCCTGGGACAGCAGTTATAGATTCCGATGCACCATTCCAGGTTTACTGTTTCCCTTGGACCTTCAAATCAACGATGAAACACAGAAATTGCATTGATATTGAATACAAAAGGCAAAATGTCGACTTATTTACAAGAGGAGTAACTCTTATAAAAGTTCTTGCTTTGAGCCTTTCCTGGGACAGCAGCATTAGATTCCGATGCACCATTGCAGGTTTACTGTATCCCTTGGACCTTCAAATCAACGATGAAACACAGAAATTGCATCGATATTGATTACAAAACACAAAATGTCGACTTATTTACAAGAGGAGTAACTCTTCTAATTGTTCGTGCTTTGAGCCTTTCCTGGGACAGCAGTATTAGATTCCGATGCACCATTGCATGTTTACTGTATCCCTTGGACCTTCAAATCAACGATGAAACACAGAAATTGCATCGATTCTGAACACAAAATGCAAAATGTCGACTTACTTATAAGAGGAGTAACTCTTCTAATAGTTCGTGTTTGAGCCTTTCCTGGGACACCAGTATTAGATTCCGATGCACCATTGCAGGTTAGCGGTATCCCTTGGACCTTCAAATCAACGATGAAACACAGAAATTGCATCGATATTGAATACAAAAGCAAAATGTCGACATATTTACAAGAGGAGTAACTCTTCTTAAAGTTCGTGATTTTAGCCTTTCCTGGGACAGCAGTATTAGATTCCGAAGCACCATTGCAGGTTTACTGTATCCCTTGGACCTTCAAATCAACGATGAAACACAGAAATTGCATCGATATTGAATACAAAATGCAAAATGTCGACATATTTACAAGAGGAGAAACTCTTATAATAGTTCGTGCTTTGAGCCTTTCCTGGGACAGCTGTACTAGATTCCGATGCAACATTGCAGGTTTACTGTATCCCTTGGTCCTTCAAATCAACGATGAAACACAGAAATTGCATCTATATTGAGTACATAAGGCCAAATTTCGACTTATTTACTAGAGGAGTAACTCTTCTAATAGTTCGTGCTTTGAGCCTTTCCTGGGACAGCAGTATTATATTCCGAGGCATCATTGCAGGTTTACTGTATCCCTTGGACCTTCAAATCAACGATGAAACACAGAAATTGCATCGATATTGAATACAAAAGGCAAAATGTCGACTTATTTATAAGAGGACTAACTCTTCTAATAGTTCGTGCTTTTAGCCTTTCCTGGGACAGCAGTACTAGATTCCGATGCACCATTGCAGGTTTACAGTATCCCTTGAACCTTCAAATCAACGATGAGACACAGAAATTGCATCGATATTGAATACAAAAGGCAAAATGTCGAATTATTTACAAGAACAGTAACTCTTCTAATAGTTCGTGTTTTGAGCCTTTCCTGGGACAGCAGTATTAGATTCCGATGCACAATTGCAGGTTTACTGTATCCCTTGGTCCTTCAAATCAACGATGAAACACAGAAATTGCATTGATATTGAGTACATAAGGCCAAATTTCGACTTATTTACAAGAGGAGTAACTCTTCTAATAGTTCGTGCTTTGAGCCTTTCCTGGGACAGCAGTATTATATTCCGAGGCATCATTGCAGGTTTACTGTATCCCTTGGACCTTCAAATCAACGATGAAACACAGAAATTGCATCGATATTGAATACAAAAGGCAAAATGTCGACTTATTTATAAGAGGAGTAACTCTTCTAATAGTTCGTGATTTGAGCCTTTCCTGGGACAGCAGTATTAGATACCGATGCACCATTGCAGGTTTACTGTATCCCTTGGACCTTCAAATCAACGATGAAACACATAAATTGCATCGATATTGAATACAAAAGGCAAAATGACGACTTATTTATAAGAGGAGTAACTCTTCTAATAGCTCGTGCTTTGAGCCTTTCCTGGGTCAGCAGTATTAGATTCCGATGCGTCATTGCAGGTTAACGGTATCCCTTGGACCTTCAAATCAACGATGAAACACAGAAATTGCATTTATATTGAATAAAAAATGCAAAATGTCGACTTATTTACAATAGGAGTAACTCATCTAATGGTTCGCGCTTTTTGCCTTTCCTGGGACAGCAGTATTAAATTCCGATGCACCATTGCAGGTTTACTGTATCCCTTGGACCTTCAAATCAACGATGAAACACAGAAATTGCATCGATATTGAATACAAAAGCAAAATGTCGACATATTTACAAGAGGAGTAACTCTTCTTAAAGTTCGTGATTTTAGCCTTTCCTGGGACAGCAGTATTAGATTCCGAAGCACCATTGCAGGTTTACTGTATCCCTTGGACCTTCAAATCAACGATGAAACACAGAAATTGCATCGATATTGAATACAAAAGGCAAAATGTCGACTTATTTATAAGAGGAGTAACTCTTCTAATAGTTCGTGCTTTGAGCCTTTCCTGGGACACCAGTATTAGATTCCGATGCACCATTGCAGGTTAGCGGTATCCCTTGGACCTTCAAATCAACGATGAAACACAGAAATTGCATCGATATTGAATACAAAAGCAAAATGTCGACATATTTACAAGAGGAGTAACTCTTCTTAAAGTTCGTGATTTTAGCCTTTCCTGGGACAGCAGTATTAGATTCCGAAGCACCATTGCAGGTTTACTGTATCCCTTGGACCTTCAAATCAACGATGAAACACAGAAATTGCATCGATATTGAATACAAAATGCAAAATGTCGACATAATTACAGGAGGAGAAACTCTTATAATAGTTCGTGCTTTGAGCCTTTTTTGGGATAGCTGTACTAGATTCCGATGCAACATTGCAGGTTTACTGTATCCCTTGGACCTTCAAATCAACGATGAAACACAGAAATTGCATCGAAATTGAATACAAAAGGCAAAATGTCGACTTATTTACAAGAGGAGTCACTCTTCTAATAGTTCGTGTTTTGAGCCTTTCCTGGGACAGCAGTATTAGATTCCGATGCACAATTGCAGGTTTACTGTATCCCTTGGACCGTCAAATCAACGATGAAACACAGAAATTGCATCGATATTGAATACAAAAGGCAAAATGTCGACTTATTTATAAGAGGAGTAACTCTTCTAATAGTTCGTGTTTGAACCTTTCCTGGGACAGCAGTACTAGATTCCGATGCACCATTGCAGGTTTACAGTATCCCTTGAACCTTCAAATCAACGATGAAACACAGAAATTGCATCGATATTGAATACAAAAGGCAAAATGTCGACTTATTTACAAGAGCAGTAACTCTTCTAATAGTTCGTGTTTTGAGCCTTTCCTGGGACAGCAGTATTAGATTCCGATGCACAATTGCAGGTTTACTGTATCCCTTGGACCTTCAAATCAACGATGAAACACAGAAATTGCATCGATATTGAATACAAAAGGCAAAATGTCGACTTATTTATAAGAGGACTAACTCTTCTAATAGTTCGTGCTTTAAGCCTTTCCTGGGACAGCAGTACTAGATTCCGATGCACCATTGCAGGTTTACAGTATCCCTTGAACCTTCAAATCAACGATGAAACACAGAAATTGCATCGATATTGAATACAAAAGGCAAGATGTCGAATTATTTACAAGAACAGTAACTCTTCTAATAGTTCGTGTTTTGAGCCTTTCCTGGGACAGCAGTATTAGATTCCGATGCACAATTGCAGGTTTACTGTATCCCTTGGTCCTTCAAATCAACGATGAAACACAGAAATTGCATCGATATTGAGTACATAAGGACAAATTTCGACTTATTTACAAGAGGAGTAACTCTTCTAATAGTTCGTGCTTTGAGCCTTTCCTGGGACAGCAGTATTATATTCCGAGGCATCATTGCAGGTTTACTGTATCCCTTGGACCTTCAAATCAACGATGAAACACAGAAATTGCATCGATATTGAACACAAAAGGCAAAATGTCGACTTATTTATAAGAGGAGTAACTCTTCTAATAGTTCGTGATTTGAGCCTTTCCTGGGACTGCAGTATTAGATACCGATGCACCATTGCAGGTTTACTGTATCCCTTGGACCTTCAAATCAACGATGAAACACAGAAATTGCATCGATATTGAATACAAAAGGCAAAATGACGACTTATTTATAAGAGGAGTAACTCTTCTAATAGCTCGTGCTTTGAGCCTTTCCTGGGTCAGCAGTATTAGATTCCGATGCGTCATTGCAGGTTAACGGTATCCCTTGGACCTTCAAATCAACGATGAAACACAGAAATTGCATCGATATTGAATAAAAAATGCAAAATGTCGACTTATTTACAATAGGAGTAACTCATCTAATGGTTCGCGCTTTTTGCCTTTCCTGGGACAGCAGTATTAAATTCCGATGCACCATTGCAGGTTTACTGTATCCCTTGGACCTTCAAATCAACGATGAAACACAGAAATTGCATCGATATTGAATACAAAATGCAAAATGTCGACTTATTTACAAGAGGAGTAACTCTTATAAAAGTTCTTGTTTGAGCCTTTCCTGGGACAGCAGCATTAGATTCCGATGCACCATTGCAGGTTTACTGTATCCCTTGGACCTTCAAATCAACGATGAAACACAGAAATTGCATCGATATTGAATACAAAAGGCAAAATAACGACTTATTTATAAGAGCAGTAACTCTTCTAATATCTCGTGCTTTGAGCCTTTCCTGGGTCAGCAGTATTAGATTCCGATGCACCATTTCAGGTTTACTATACCCCTTGGACATTCAAATCAACGATGAAACACAGAAATTGCACCGATATTGAATACAAAAGGCAAAATGTCGACTTATTTACAAGAGGAGTAACTCTTCTAATATTTCGTTCTTTGAGCCTTTCCTGGGACAGCAGTATTAGATTCCGATGCACCATTGCAGGTTTACTGTATCCCTTGGACCTTCAAATCAACGATGCAACACAGAAATTGATTCGATATAGAATACAAAAGGCAAAATGTCGACTTATTTATAAGAGGAGTAACTCTTCTAATAGATCGTGTTTGAGCCTTTCCTGGGACAGCAGTATTAGATTCCGATGCGCCATTGCAGGTTTACTGTATTCCTTGGATCTTCAAATCAACGATGAAACACAGAAATTGCATCGATATTGAACACAAAATGCAAAATGTCGACTAATTTCCAAAAGGAGTAACTCTTCTAATAGTTCAAGCTTTGAGCCTTCCCTGGGACAGCAGTATTATATTCCGAGGCATCATTGCAGGTTTACTGTATCCCTTGGACCTTCAAATCAACGATGAAACACAGAAATTGCATCGATATTGAATACAAAAGGCAAAATGTCGACTTATTTATAAGAGGAGTAATTCTTCTAATAGTTCGTGATTTGAGCCTTTCCTGGGACAGCAGTATTAGATACCGATGCACCATTGCAGGTTTACTGTATCCCTTGGACCTTCAAGTCAACGATGAAACACAGAAATTGCATCGATATTGAATACAAAAGGCAAAATGACGACTTATTTATAAGAGGAGTAACTCTTCTAATAGCTCGTGCTTTGAGCCCTTCCTGGGTCAGCAGTATTAGATTCCGATGCGTCATTGCAGGTTAACGGTATCCCTTGGACCTTCAAATCAACGATGAAACACAGATATTGCATCGATATTGAATAAAAAATGCAAAATGTCGACTTATTTCCAATAGGAGTAACTCATCTAATGGTTCGCGCTTTTTGCCTTTCCTGGGACAGCAGTATTAATTTCCGATGCACCATTGCAGGTTTACTGTATCCCTTGGACCTTCAAATCAACGATGAAACACAGAAATTGCATCGATATTGAATACAAAAGGCAAAATGTCGACTTATTTACAAGAGGAGTAACTCTTATAAAAGTTCTTGCTTTGAGCCTTTCCTGGGACAGCAGCATTAGATTCCGATGCACCATTGCAGGTTTACTGTATCCCTTGGACCTTCAAATCAACGATGAAACACAGAAATTGCATCGATATTGAATACAAAAGGCAAAATAACGACTTATTTATAAGAGGAGTAACTCTTCTAATATCTCGTGCTTTGAGCCTTTCCTGGGTCAGCAGTATTAGATTCCGATGCACCATTTCAGGTTTACTATACCCCTTGGACATTCAAATCAACGATGAAACACAGAAATTGCATCTATATTGAATACAAAAGGCAAAATGTCGACTTATTTACAAGAGGAGTAACTCTTCTAATATTTCGTTCTTTGAGCCTTTCCTGGGACAGCAGTATTAGATTCCGATGCACCATTGCAGGTTTACTGTATCCCTTGGACCTTCAAATCAACGATGCAACACAGAAATTGATTCGATATAGAATACAAAAGGCAAAATGTCGACTTATTTATAAGAGGAGTAACTCTTCTAATAGATCGTGCTTTGAGCCTTTCCTGGGACAGCAGTATTAGATTCCGATGCGCCATTGCAGGGTTACTGTATTCCTCGGATCTTCAAATCAACGATGAAACACAGAAATTCCATCGATATTGAATACAAAATGCAAAATGTCGACATATTTACAAGAGGAGAAACTCTTATAATAGTTCGTTCTTTGAGCCTTTCCTGGGACAGCTGTACTAGATTCCGATGCAACATTGCAGGTTTACTGTATCCCTTGGACCTTCAAATCAACGATGAAACACAGAAATTGCATCGAAATTGAATACAAAAGGCAAAATGTCGACTTATTTACAAGAGGAGTAACTCTTCTAATAGTTCGTGTTTTGAGCCTTTCCTGGGACAGCAGTATTAGTTTCCGATGCACAATTGCAGGTTTACTGTATCCCTTGGACCGTCAAATCAACGATGAAACACAGAAATTGCATCGATATTGAATACAAAAGGCAAAATGTCGACTTATTTATAAGAGGAGTAACTCTTCTAATAGTTCGTGCTTTGAACCTTTCCTGGGACAGCAGTACTAGATTCCGATGCACCATTGCAAGTTTACAGTATCCCTTGAACCTTCAAATCAACGATGAAACACAGAAATTGCATCGATATTGAATACAAAAGGCAAAATGTCGACTTATTTACAAGAGCAGTAACTCTTCTAATAGTTCGTGTTTTGAGCCTTTCCTGGGACAGCAGTATTAGATTCCGATGCACAATTGCAGGTTTACTGTATCCCTTGGACCTTCAAATCAACGATGAAACACAGAAATTGCATCGATATTGAATACAAAAGGCAAAATGTCGACTTATTTATAAGAGGACTAACTCTTCTAATAGTTCGTGCTTTTAGCCTTTCCTGGGACAGCAGTACTAGATTCCGATGCACCATTGCAGGTTTACAGTATCCCTTGAACCTTCAAATCAACGATGAAACACAGAAACTGCATCGATATTGAATACAAAAGGCAAAATGTCGAATTATTTACAAGAACAGTAACTCTTCTAATAGTTCGTGATTTGAGCCTTTCCTGGGACAGCAGTATTAGATACCGATGCACCATTGCAGGTTTACTGTATCCCTTGGACCTTCAAGTCAACGATGAAACACAGAAATTGCATCGATATTGAATACAAAAGGCAAAATGACGACTTATTTTTAAGAGGAGTAACTCTTCTAATAGCTCGTGCTTTGAGCCTTTCCTGGGTCAGCAGTATTAGATTCCGATGCGTCATTGCAGGTTAACGGTATCCCTTGGACCTTCAAATCAACGATGAAACACAGATATTGCATCAATATTGAATAAAAAATGCAAAATGTCGACTTATTTACAATAGGAGTAACTCATCTAATGGTTCGTGCTTTTTGCCTTTCCTGGGACAGCAGTATTAAATTCCGATGCACCATTGCAGGTTTACTGTATCCCTTGGACCTTCAAATCAGCGATGAAACACAGAAATTGCATCGATATTGAATACAAAAGGCAAAATGTCGACTTGTTTACAAGAGGAGTAACTCTTATAAAAGTTCTTGCTTTCAGCCTTTCCTGGGACAGCAGCATTAGATTCCGATGCACCATTGCAGGTTTACTGTATCCCTTGGACCTTCAAATCAACGATGAAACACAGAAATTGCATCGATATTGAATACAAAAGGCAAAATAACGACTTATTTATAAGAGGAGTAACTCTTCTAATATCTCGTGCTTTGAGCCTTTCCTGGGTCAGCAGTATTAGATTCCGATGCACCATTTCAGCTTTACTATACCCCTTGGACATTCAAATCAACGATGAAACACAGAAATTGCATCGATATTGAATACAAAAGGCAAAATGTCGACTTATTTACAAGAGGAGTAACTCTTCTAATAGATCGTGCTTTGAGCCTTTCCTGGGACAGCAGTATTAGATTCCGATGCGCCATTGCAGGTTTACTGTATTCCTCGGATCTTCAAATCAACGATGAAACACAGAAATTGCATCGATATTGAACACAAAATGCAAAATGTCGACTAATTTCCAAAAGGAGTAACTCTTCTAATAGTTCGAGCTTTGAGCCTTTCCTGGGACAGCAGTATTAGATTCCGATGCACCATTTCAGGATTACTGTATCCCTTGGACCTTCAAATCAACGATGAAACACAGAAATTGCATCGATATTGAATACAAAAGGCAAAATGTCGACTTATTTATAACAGGAGTAACTCTTCCAATAGTTCGTGCTTTGAGCCTTTCCTGGGACAGCAGTATTAGATTTCGATGCACCATTGCAGGTTTACTGTATCCCATGGACCTTAAAATCAACGATGAAACACAGAAATTGCATCGATATTGAATACAAAAGGCAAAATGTCGACTTATTTATAAGAGGAGTAACTCTTCTAATAGATCGTGCTTTGAGCCTTTCCTGGGACAGCAGTATTAGATTCCGATGCGCCATTGCAGGTATACTGTATTCCTTGGACCTTCAAATCAACGATGAAACACAGAAATTGCATCGATATTGAATACAAAAGGCAAAATGTCGACTTATTTATTAGAGGAGTAACTCTTCCAATAATTCGTGCTTTGAGCCTTTCCTGGGTCAGCAGTATTAGATTCCGATACACCATTTCAGGTTTACTATACCCCTTGGACATTCAAATCAACGATGAAACACAGAAATTGCATCGATATTGAACACAAAAGGCAAAATGTCGACTTATTTACAAGAGGAGTAACTCTTCTAATATTTCGTTCTTTGAGCCTTTCCTGGGACAGCAGTATTAGATTCCGATGCGCCATTGCAGGTTTACTGTATTCCTTGGACCTTCAAATCACAGAAATGAAACACAGAAATTGCATCGATATTGAACACAAAATGCAAAATGTCGACTAATTTCCGAAAGGAGCAACTCTTCTAATAGTTCGAGCTTTGAGCCTTTCCTGGGACAGCAGTATTAGATTCCGATGCGCCATTTCAGGATTACTGTATCCCTTGGACCTTCAAATCAACGATGAAACACAGAAATTGCATCGATATTCAATAGAAAAGGCAAAATGTCGACTTATTTATAAGAGGAGTAACTCTTCCAATAGTTCGTGCTATGAGCCTTTCCTGGGACAGCGGTATTAGATTCCGATGCACCATTGCAGGTTTACTGTATCCCTTGGACCTTAAATTCAACGATGAAACACAGAAATTGCATCGATATTGAATACAAAAGGCAAAATGTCGACTTATTTATAAGAGGAGTAACTCCTCTAATCGATCGTGCTTTGAGCCTTTCCTGGGACAGCAGTATTAGATTCCGATGCGCCATTGCAGGTTTACTGTATTCCTTGGACCTTCAAATCAACGATGAAACACAGAAATTGCATCGATATTGAATACAAAAGGCAAAATGTCGACTTATTTATAAGAAGAGTAACTCTTCCAATAGTCCGTGCTTTGAGCCTTTCCTGGGACAGCAGTTTTAGATTCCGATGCACCATTGCAGGTTTACTGTATCCATTGGACCTTCAAATCAACGATGTAACACAGAAATTGCATCGATATTGAATAACAAAAGCAAAATGCCGTCTCATTTATAAGAGGAGTAACTCTTCTAAGAGTTCGTGCTTTGAGCCTTTCCTGGGACAGAAGTATTAGATTCCGATGCACCATTCCAGGTATACTGTATCCCTTGGACCTTCAAATCAACGATGAAGCACAGAAATTGCATCGATTTTGATTACAAAATGCAAAATGTCTACTTATTTCCAAGAGGAGTAACTCTTCTAATAGTTCGTGCTTTGAGCCTCTCCTGGGACAGCAGAATTAGATTCCGATGCACCATTTCAGATTTACTGTATCCCTTGGACCTTCAAATCAATGATGTAACACAGAAATTGCATCGATATTGAATACAAAAGGCAGAATGTCGACTTATTTACAAGAGGAGTAACTCTTCTAATAGTTCGTGCTTTGAGCCTTTCCTGGGACAGCAGTATTAGATTCCGATGCACCATTGCAGGTTTACTGTATCCCTTGGACCTTCAAATCAACGATGAAACACAGAAATTGCATCGATATTGAATACAAAAGGCAAAATGTCGACTTATTTACAAGAGGATGAACGCTTCAAATAGTTCGTGCTTTGAGCCTTCCCTCTGATGGCATATTAGATTCAGATGCACCATTGCAGGATTACTGTATCCCTTGGACTTTCAAATCAATGGTGAAGCACAGAAATTGCATCGATATTGAATACAAAAGGCAAAATGTTGACCTATTTACAAGAGGAGTAACTCTTCTGATAGTTCGTGATTTGAGCCTTTCCTGGGACAGCAGTATTAGATTTTGACGCACCATTGCAGGATTACTGTATCCCTTGGACCTTCAAATCAACAATGAAACACCGAAATTGCATCGATATTGAATACAAAAGGCAAAATGATTACATATTTACAAGAGGAGTAACTCTTCAAATAGATCGTGCTTTGAGCCTTTCCTGGGACAGCAGTATTAGATTCCGATGCACCATTGCTGGTTTACTGTATCCCTTGGACCTTCAAATCAACGATGAAACACAGAAATTGCATCGATATTGAATACAAAAGGCAAAATTTCGACTTATTTACAAGTGGAGTAACTCTTCTAATAGTTCGTGTTTGAGCCTTTCCTGGGACAGCAGTATTAGATTCCGATGCACCATTGCAGGTTTACTGTATCCCGTGGCCCTTCAAATCAATGATGAAACACAGAAATTGCATCGATATTGAATACAAAAGGCAAAATCTCGACTTTTTTATAAGAGGAGTAACTCTTTTAATAGTTCGTGTTTTGAGCCTTTCCTGTGACAGCAGTATTAGATTCCGATGCACCATTGCAGGTTTACTGTATCCCTTGGACCTTCAAATCAACGATGAAACACAGAAATTGCATCGATATTGAATACAAAAGGCAAAATCTCGACTTATTTATAAGATGAGTAACTCTTCTAATAGTTCGTGTCTTGAGCCCTTCCTGTGACAGCAGTATTAGATTCCGATGCACCATTGCAGGTTTACTGTATCCCTTATACCTTCAAATCAACGATGAAACACAGAAATTGCATCGATATTGAATACAAAATGCAAAATGTCGAATAATTTACAAGAGGAAAAACTCTTCAAATAGTTCGTGATTTGAAACTTTCCTGGGACAGCAGTATTAGATTCCGATGCACCATTGCAGGTTTACTGTATCTCTTGGACCTTCAAGTCAACGATGAAACACAGAAAATGCATCGATATTGAATACAAAAGGCAAAATGTCGACTTATTTAGAAGAGGAGTAACTCTTCTAATAGTTCGTGCTTTGAGCCTTTCCTGGGACAGCAGTATTAGATTCCGATGCACCATTGCAGGTTTACTGTATCCATTGGACCTTCAAATCAACGATGAAACACAGAAATTGCATCGATATTGAATACAAAAGCAAAATGCCGACTCATTTATAAGAGGAGTAACTCTTCTAATAGTTCGTGCTTTGAGCCTTTCCTGGGGCAGCAATATTAGATTCCGAAGCACAATTGCAGGTTTACTGTATCCTTTGGACCTTCAAATCAACGATGAAACACAGAAATTGCATCGATATTGAATACAAAAGGCAAAATGTCGACTTATTTAGAAAAGGAGTAACTATTCTAATAGTTCGTGCATTGAGCCATTCCTGGGACAGCAGTTTTAGATTCCGATGCACCATTGCAGGTTTACTGTATCCATTGGACCTTAAAATCAACGATGAAACACAGAAATTGCATCGATATTGAATACAAAAGGCAAAATGCCGACTCATTTATAAGAGGAGTAACTCTTCTAATAGTTCGTGCTTTGAGCCTTTCCTGGGACAGAAGTATTAGATTCCGATGCACCATTTCCGATTTACTGTATCCCTTGGACCTTCAAATCAATGATGTAACACAGAAATTGCATCGATCTTGAATACAAAAGGCAAAATGTCGACTTATTTACAAGAGGAGTAACTCTTCTAATAGTTCGTGCTTTCAGCCTTTCCTGGGACAGCAGTATTAGATTCCGATGCTCCATTGCAGGTTTACTGTATCCCTTGGACCTTCAAATCAACGAAGAAACACAGAAATTGCATCGATATTGAATACAAAAGGCAAAATGTCGACTTATTTACAAGAGGAGTAACTCTTCTAATAGATCGTGTTTTGAGCCTTTCCTGGGACAGCAGTATTAGATTCCGATGCGCCATTGCAGGTTTACTGTATTCCTTGGACCTTCAATTTAACGATGAAACACAGAAGTTGCATCGATATTGAATAAAAAAGGCAAAATGTCGACTTATTTATAAGAGGAGTAACTCTTCTAATAGATCGTGCTTTGAGCCTTTCCTGGGACAGCAGTATTAGATTCCGATGCGCCATTGCAGGTTTACAGTATTTCTTGGACTTTCAAATCAACGATGAAACACAGAAATTGCATCGATATTGAATACAAAAGGCAAAATGTCGACTTATATATAAGAGGAGTAACTCTTCCAATAGTTCGTGTTTTGAGCCTGTCCTGGGACAGCAGTATTAGATTCCGATGCACCATTGCAAGTTTACTGTATCCCTTGGACCTTAAAATCGACGATGAAACACAGAAATTGCATCGATATTGAATACAAAAGGCAAAATGTCGACTTATTTATAAGAGGAGTAACTCTTCTAATAGATCGTGCTTTGAGCCTTTCCTGGGACAGCAGTATTAGATTCCGATGCACCATTGCAGGTTTACTGTATCCCTTGGACCTTCAAATCAACGATGAAACACAGAAATTGCATCGATATTGAATACAAAATGCAAAATGTCGAATTATTTACAAGAGGAGTAACTCTTCAAATAGTTGGTGCTTTGAACCTTTCCTGGGACAGCAGTATTAGAACCCGATGCACCATTGCTGGTTTTATGTATCCCTTGGACCTTCAAATCAACGATGAAACACAGAAATTGCATCGATATTGAATACAAAAGGCAAAATGTCGACTTATTTACAAGAGGAGTAACTCTTCTAATAGTTCGTGTTTTGACATTTTCCTGGGACAGCAGTATTAGATTCCGATGCACCATTGCAGGTTTACTGTGTCTCTTGGACCTTCAAGTCAACGATGAAACACAGAAATTGCATCGATATTGAATACAAAGGGCAAAATGTCGACTTATTTAGAAGAGGAGTAATTCTTCTAATAGTTCGTGCATTGAGCCTTTCCTGGGACAGCAGTATTAGATTCCGATGCACCATTGCAGGTTTACTGTATCCATTGGACCTTCAAATCAACGATGAAACACAGAAATTGCATCGATATTGAATACAAAAGCAAAATGCCGACTCATTTATAAGAGGAGTAACTCTTCTAATAGTTCGTGCTTTGAGCCTTTCCTGGGGCAGCAATATTAGATTCCGATGCACAATTGCAGGTTTACTGTATCCTTTGGACCTTCAAATCAACGATGAAACACAGAAATTGCATCGATATTGAATACAAAAGGCAAAATGTAGACTTATTTATAAGAGGAGTAACTCTTCTAATAGTTCGTGCATTGAGCCTTTCCTGGGACAGCAGTTTTAGATTGCGATGCACCATTGCAGGTTTACTGTATCCATTGGACCTTCAAATCAACGATGAAACACAGAAATTGCATCGATATTGAATACAAAAGCAAAAAGCCGACTCATTTATAAGAGGTGTAACTTTTCTAATAGTTCGTGCTTTGAGCCTTTCCTGGGACAGAAGTATTAGATTCCGATGCACCATTTCCGATTTACTGTATCCCTTTGACCTTCAAATCAATGATGTAACACAGAAATTACATCGATATTGAATACAAAAGGCAAAATGTCGACTTATTTACAAGAGGAGTAACTCTACATATAGTTCGTGCTTTGAGCCTTTCCTGGGACAGCAGTATTAGATTCCGTTGCTCCATTGCAGGTTTACTGTATCCCTTGGACCTTCAAATCAACGATGAAACACAGAAATAGCATCGATATTGAATACAAAAGGCAAAATGTCGACTTATTTATAAGAGGAGTAACTCTTCTAATGGTTCGTGCTTTGAACCTTTCCTGGGGCAGCAATATTAGATTCCGATGCTCAATTGCAGGTTTACTAAATCTTTTGGACCTTCAAATCAACGATGAAACACAGAAATTGCATCGATATTGAATACAAAAGGCAAAATGTAGACTTATTTATAAGAGGAGTAACTCTTCTAATAGTTCGTGCATTGAGCCTTTCCTGGGACAGCAGTTTTAGATTCCGATGCACCATTGCAGGTTTACTGTATCCATTGGACCTTCAAATCAACGATGAAACACAGAAATTGCATCGATATTGAATACAAAAGCAAAATGCCGACTCATTTATAAGAGGAGTAACTCTTCTAATAGTTCGTGGTTTGAGCCTTTCCTGGGACAGAAGTATTAGATTCCGATGCACCATTGCATGTTTACTGTATCCCTTGGACCTTCAAATCAACATGAATCACAGAAATTGCATCGATATTGATTACAAAAGGCAAAATGTCTACTTATTTACAAGAGGAGTAACTCTTCTAATAGTTCGTGTTTTGAGCCTCTCCTGGGACAGCAGTATTACATTCCGATGCACCATTTCCGATTTACTGTATCCCTTGGACCTTCAAATCAACGATGAAACACAGAAATTGCATCGATATTGAATACAAAATGCAAAATGTCGACTTATTTAGAAGAGGAGTAACTCTTCTAATAGTTCGTGCATTGAGCCTTTCCTGGGACAGCAGTTTTAGATTCCGGTGCACCATTGCAGGTTTACTGTATCCATTGGACCTTCAAATCAACGATGAAACACAGAAATTGCATCGATATTGAATACAAACGGCAAAATGCCGACTCATTTTTAAGAGGAGTAACTCTTCTAATAGTTCGTGCTTTGAGCCTTTCCTGGGACAGAAGTATTAGATTCCGATGCACCATTTCCGATTTACTGTATCCCTTGGACCTTCAAATCAATGATGTAACACAGAAATTGCATCGATATTGAATACAAAAGGCAAAATGTCGACTTATTTACAAGAGGAGTAACTCTTCTAATAGTTCGTGCTTTCAGCCTTTCCTGGGACAGCAGTATTAGATTCCAATGCTCCATTGCAGGTTTACTGTATCCCTTGGACCTTCAAATCAACGATGAAACACAGAAATTGCATCGATATTGAATACAAAAGGCAAAATGTCGACTTATTTACAAGAGGGGTAACTCTTCTCATTGATCGTGCTTTGAGCCTTTCCTGGGACATCAGTATTAGATTCCGATGCGCCATTGCAGGTTTACTGTATTCCTTGGACCTTCAATTTAACGATGAAACACAGAAGTTGCATCGATATTGAATAAAAAAGGCAAAATGTCGACTTATTTATAAGAGGAGTAACTCTTCTAATAGATCGTGCTTTGAGCCTTTCCTGGGACAGCAGTATTAGATTCCGATGCACCATTGCAGGTTTACTGTATCCCTTGGACCTTCAAATCAACGATGAAACACAGAAATTGCATCGATATTGAATACAAAAGCAAAATTTCATCTTATTTACAAGAGGAGTAACTCTTCTAATAGTTCATGTTTTGACACTTTCCTGGGACAGCAGTATTAGAACCCGATGCACCATTGCTGGTTTTATGTATCCCTTGGACCTTCAAATCAACGATGAATCACAGAAATTGCATCGATATTGAATACAAAAGGCAAAATGTCGACTTATTTACAAGAGGAGTAACTCTTCTAATAGTTCGTGTTTTGACACTTTCCTGGGACAGCAGTATTACATTCCGATGCACCATTGCAGGTTTACTGTATCTCTTGGACCTTCAAGTCAACGATGAAACACAGAAATTGCATCGATATTGAATACAAAAGGCAAAATGTCGACCTATTTACAAGAGGATGAACTCTTCAAATAGTTCGTGCTTTGAGCCTTTCCTGGAACGCAGTATTAGATTCAGATGCACCTTTGCAGGATTACTGTATCCCTTGGACCTTCAAATCAACGATGAAAAACAGAAATTGCATCGATATTGAATACAAAAGGCAAAATGTCGACTTATTTAGAAGAGGAGTAATTCTTCTAATAGTTCGTGCATTGAGCCTTTCCTGGGACAGCAGTATTAGATTCCGATGCACCATTGCAGGTTTACTGTATCCATTGGACCTTCAAATCAACGATGAAACACAGAAATTGCATCGATATTGAATACAAAAGCAAAATGCCGACTCATTTATAAGAGGAGTAACTCTTCTAATAGTTCGTGCTTTGAGCCTTTCCTGGGGCAGCAATATTAGATTCCGATGCACAATTGCAGGTTTACTGTATCCTTTGGACCTTCAAATCAACGATGAAACACAGAAATTGCATCGATATTGAATACAAAAGGCAAAATGTAGACTTATTTATAAGAGGAGTAACTCTTCTAATAGTTCGTGCATTGAGCCTTTCCTGTGACAGCAGTTTTAGATTGCGATGCACCATTGCAGGTTTACTGTATCCATTGGACCTTCAAATCAACGATGAAACACAGAAATTGCATCGATATTGAATACAAAAGCAAAAAGCCGACTCATTTATAAGAGGTGTAACTTTTCTAATAGTTCGTGCTTTGAGCCTTTCCTGGGACAAAGGTATTAGATTCCGATGCACCATTTCCGATTTACTGTATCCCTTTGACCTTCAAATCAATGATGTAACACAAAAATTACATCGATATTGAATACAAAAGGCAAAATGTCGACTTATTTACAAGAGGAGTAACTCTGCATATGGTTCGTGCTTTGAGCCTTTCCTGGGACAGCAGTAATAGATTCCGTTGCTCCATTGCAGGTTTACTGTATCCCTTGGACCTTCAAATCAACGATGAAACACAGAAATTGCATCGATATTGAATACAAAAGGCAAAATGTCGACTTATTTATAAGAGGAGTATTTCTTCTAATAGTTCGTGCTTTGAGCCTTTCCTGGGGCAGCAATATTAGATTCCGATGCACAATTGCAGGTTTACTAAATCCTTTGGACCTTCAAATCAACGATGAAACACAGATATTGCATCGATATTGAATACAAAAGCAAAATGCCGACTCATTTATAAGAGGAGTAACTCTTCTAATAGTTCGTGGTTTGAGCCTTTCCTGGGACAGAAGTATTAGATTCCGATGCACCATTGCTGGTTTACTGTATCCCTTGGACCTTCAAATCAACGATGAAGCACAGAAATTGCATCGATATTGATTACAAAAGGCAAAATGTCTACTTATTTACAAGAGGAGTAACTCTTCTAATAGTTCGTGCTTTGAGCCTCTCCTGGGACAGCAGTATTAGATTCCGATGCACCATTTCCGATTTACTGTATCCCTTGGACCTTCAAATCAATGATGTAACACAGAAATTGCATCGATATTGAATACAAATGGCAAAATGTCAACTTATTTACAAGAGGAGTAACTCTTCTAATAGTTCGTGCTTTGAGCCTTTCCTGGGACAGCACTATTAGATTCCGATGCTCCATTGCAGGTTTACTGTATCCCTTGGACCTTCAAATCAACGATGAAACACAGAAATTGCATCGATATTGAATACAAAAGGCAAAATGTCGACTTATTTACAAGAGGATGAACTCTTCAAATAGTTCGTGTTTTGAGCCTTCCCTCTGATAGCAGTATTAGATTCAGATGCACCATTGCAGGATTACTGTATCCCTTGGACTTTCAAATCAATGGTGAAGCACAGATATTGCATCGATATTGAATACAAAAGGCAAAATGTTGACCTATTTACAAGAGGAGTAAGTCTTCTGATTGTTCGTGATTTGAGCCTTTCCTGGGACAGCAGTATTAGATTCCGATGCACCATTGCAGGATTACTGTATCCCTTGGACCTTCAAATCAACAATGAAACACAGAAATTGCATCGATATTGAATACAAAAGGCAAAATGATAACTTATTTACAAGAGGAGTAACTCTTCAAATAGTTCGTGCTTTGAGCCTTTCCTGGGACAGCAGTATTAGATTCCCATGCACCATTGCTGGTTTACTGTATCCCTTGGACCTTCAAATCAACGACGAAACACAGAACTTGCATCGATATTGAATAAAAACGGCAAAATTTCGACTTATTTACAAGAGGAGTAACTCCTCTAATAGTTCGTGTTTGAGCCTTTCCTGGGACAGCAGTATTAGATTCCGATGCACTATTGCAGGTTTACTGTATCCCTTGGCCCTTCAAATCAATGATGAAACATAGAAATTGCATCGATATTGAATACAAAAGGCAAAATCTCGACCTATTTATAAGAGGAGTAACTCTTCTAATAGTTCGTGTTTTGGGCCTTTCCTGTGACAGCAGTATTAGATTCCGATGCACCATTGCAGGTTTACTGTTTCCCTTGGACCTTCAAATCAACGATGAAACACAGAAATTGCATCGATATTGAATACAAAAGGCAAAATGTCGACTTATTTATTAGAGGAGTAACTCTTCCAATAATTAGTGCTTTGAGCATTTCCTGGGACAGCAGTATTAGATTCCGATGCACCATTGCAGGTTTACTATATCCCTTGGACCTTCAAATCAACGATGAAACACAGAAAATGCATCGATATTGAATACAAAAGGCAAAATCTCGACTTATTTATAAGAGGAGTAACTCTTCTAATAGTTCGTGTTTTGGGCCTTTCCTGTGACAGCAGTATTAGATTCCGATGCACCATTGCAGGTTTACTGTTTCCCTTGGACCTTCAAATCAACGATGAAACACAGAAATTGCATCGATATTGAATACAAAAGGCAAAATGTCGACTTATTTATTAGAGGAGTAACTCTTCCAATAATTAGTGCTTTGAGCATTTCCTGGGACAGCAGTATTAGATTCCGATGCACCATTGCAGGTTTACTATATCCCTTGGACCTTCAAATCAACGATGAAACACAGAAAATGCATCGATATTGAATACAAAAGGCAAAATGTCGACTTATTTATATGAGGAGTAACTCTTCTAATTTTTCGTGCTTTGATCCTTTCCTGGGACAGCAGTATTAGATTCCCATGCGCCATTGGAGGTTTACTGTATTCCTTGGACCTTCAAATCAACGATGAAACACAGAAATTGCATCGATATTGATCACAAAAGGCAAAATGTCGACTAATTTACAAAAGGAGTAACTCTTCTAATAGTTCGAGCTTTGAGCCTTTCCTGGGACAGCAGTATTAGATTCCGATGCACCATTGCAGGATTACTGTATCCCTTGGACCTTCAAATCAACGATGAAACACAGAAATTGCATCGATATTGAATACAAAAGGCAAAATGTCGACTTATTTATAAGAGGAGTAACTCTTCCAATAGTTCGTGCTTTGAGCCTTTCCTGGGACAGCAGTTACAGATTCAGATGCACCATTGCAGATTTACTGTATCCTTTGGACCTTCAAATCAACGATGAAACACAGAAATTGCATCGATATTGAATACAAAAGGCAAAATGTAGACTTATTTATAAGAGGAGTAACTCTTCTAATGGTTCGTGTATTGAGCCTTTCCTGGGACAGCAGTTTTAGATTCCGATGCACCATTGCAGGTTTACTGTATCCATTGGACCTTCAAATCAACGATGAAACACAGAAATTGCATCGATATTGAATAACAAAAGCAAAATGCCGACTCATTTATAAGAGGAGTAACTCTTCTAATAGTTCGTGGTTTGAGCCTTTCCTGGGACAGAAGTATTAGATTCCGATGCACCATTGCAGGTTTACTGTATCCCTTGGACCCTCAAATCAACGATGAAGCACAGAAATTGCATCGATATAGAATACAAAAGGCAAAATGTCTACTTATTTCCAAGAGGAGTAACTCATCTAATAGTTCGTGCTTTTAGCCTTTCCTGGGACAGCAGTATTAGATTCCGATGCTCCATTGCAGGTTTACTGTATCCCTTGGACCTAGAAATCAAAGATGAAACACAGAAATTGCATCGATATTGAATACAAAAGGCAAAATTTCGACTTATTTACAGGAGGAGTAACTCTCATAATAGTTCGTGCTTTGAGCCTTTCCTGGGACAGCAGTATTAGATTCCGATGCACCATTGCAGGATTACTGTATCCCTTGGACCTTCAAATCAACGATGAAACACAGAAATTGCATCGATATTGAATACAAAAGGCAAAATGTTGACCTATTTATCAGAGGAGTAACTCTTCTGATAGTTCGTGATTTGAGCCTTTCCTGGGACAGCAGTATTAGATTTTGACGCACCATTGCAGGATTACTGTATCCCTTGGACCTTCAAATCAACAATGAAACACAGAAATTGCATCGATATTGAATACAAAAGGCAAAATGATAACATATTTACAAGAGGAGTAACTCTTCAAATATTTCGTGCATTGAGCCTTTCCTGGGACAGCAGCATTAGATTCCGATGCACCATTGCTGGTTTACTGAATCCCTTGGACCTTCAAATCAACGATGAAACACAGAAATTGCATCGATATTGAATACAAAAGGCAAAATTTCGACTTATTTACAAGAGGAGTAACTCTTCTAATAGTTCGTGTTTGAGCCTTTCCTGGGACAGCAGTGTTAGATTCCGATGCACCATTGCAGGTTTACTGTATCCCTTGGCCCTTCAAATCAATGATGAAACACAGAAATTGCATCGATATTGAATACAAAAGGCAAAATCTCGACTTATTTATAAGAGGAGTAACTCTTCTAATAGTTCGTGTTTTGAGCCTTTCCTGTGACAGCAGTATTAGATTCCGATGCACCATTGCAGGTTTACTGTATCCCTTGGACCTTCAAATCAACGATGAAACACATAAATTGCATCGATATTGAATACAAAATGCAAAATGTCGAATTATTTACTAGAGGAGTAACTCTTCAAATAGTTCGTGCTTTGAGCCTTTCCTGGGACAGCAGTTTTAGATTCCGATGCACCATTGCAGGTTTACTGTATCCATTGGACCTTCAAATCAACGATGAAACACAGAAATTGCATCGATATTGAATACGAAAGGCAAAATGCCGACTCATTTATAAGAGGAGTAACTCTTCTAATAGTTCGTGCTTTGAGCCTTTCCTGGGACAGAAGTATTAGATTCCGATGCACCATTTCCGATTTAATGTATCCCTTGGACCTTCAAATCAATGATGTAACATAGAAATTGCATCGATATTGAATACAATTGGCAAAATGTCGACTTATTTACAAGAGGAGTAACTCTTCTAATAGTTCGTGCTTTGAGCCTTTCCTGGGACAGCAGTATTAGATTCCGATGCTCCATTGTATGTTTACTGTATCCCTTGAACCTTCAAATCAACGATGAAACACAGAAATTGCATCGATATTGAATACAAAAGGCAAAATGTCGACTTATTTACAAGAGGAGTAACTCTTCTAATAGATCGTGCTTTGAGCCTTTTTTGGGACAGCAGTATTAGATTCCGATGCGCCATTACAGGTTTACTGTATTCCTTGGACCTTCAATTTAACGATGAAACACAGAAATTGCATCGATATTGAATAAAAAAGGCAAAATGTCGACTTATTTATAAGAGGAGTAACTCTTCTAATAGATCGTGCTTTGAGCCTTTCCTGGGACAGCAGTATTAGATTCCGATGCGCCATTGCAGGTTTACTGTATTTCTTGGACTTTCAAATCAACGATGAAACACAGAAATTGCATCGATATTGAATACAAAAGGCAAAATGTCGACTTATTTACAGGAGGAGTAACTCTTCTAATAGTTCGTGATTTGAAACTTTCCTGGGACAGCAGTATTAGATTCCGATGCAATATTGCAGGTTTACTGTATCTCTTGGACCTTCAAGTCAACGATGAAACACAGAAATTTCATCGATATTGAATACAAAAGGCAAAATGTCGACTTATTTAGAAGAGGAGTAACTCTTCTAATAGTTCGTGCTTTGAGCCTTTCCTGGGACAGCAGTATTAGATTCCGATGCACCATTGCAGTTTTACTGTATCCATTGGACCTTCAAATCAACGATGAAACACAGAAATTGCATCGATATTGAATACAAAAGCAAAATGCCGACTCATTTATAAGAGGAGTAACTCTTCTAATAGTTCGTGCTTTGAGCCTTTCCTGGGGCAGCAATATTAGATTCCGATGCACAATTGCAGGTTTACTGTATCCTTTGGACCTTCAAATCAACGATGAAACACAGAAATTGCATCGATATTGAATACAAAATGCAAAATGTCGACTTATTTAGAAGAGGAGTAACTCTTCTAATAGTTCGTGCATTGAGCCTTTCCTGGGACAGCAGTTTTAGATTCCGATGCAATATTGCAGGTTTACTGTATCCATTGGACCTTCAAATCAACGATGAAACACAGAAATTGCATCGATATTGAATACGAAAGGCAAAATGCCGACTCATTTATAAGAGGAGTAACTCTTCTAATGGTTCGTGCTTTGAGCCTTTCCTGGGACAGAAGTATTAGATTCCAATGCACCATTTCCGATTTAATGTATCCCTTGGACCTTCACATCAATGATGTAACACAGAAATTGCATCGATATTGAATACAAAAGGCAAAATGTCGACTTATTTACAAGAGGAGTAACTCTTCTAATAGTTCGTGCTTTGAGCCTTTCCTGGGACAGCAGTATTAGATTCCGATGCTCCATTGCAGGTTTACTGTATCCCTTGAACCTTCAAATCAACGATGAAACACAGAAATTGCATCGATATTGAATACAAAAGGCAAAATGTCGACTTATTTACAAGAGGAGTAACTCTTCTAATAGATCGTGCTTTGAGCCTTTTTTGGGACAGCAGTATTAGATTCCGATGCGCCATTACAGGTTTACTGTATTCCTTGGACCTTCAATTTAACGATGAAACACAGAAGTTGCATCGATATTGAATAAAAAAGGCAAAATGTCGACTTATTTATAAGAGGAGTAACTCTTCTAATAGATCGTGCTTTGAGCCTTTCCTGGGACAGCAGTATTAGATTCCGATGCGCCATTGCAGGTTTACTGTATTTGTTGGACTTTCAAATCAACGATGAAACACAGAAATTGCATCGATATTGAATACAAAAGGCAAAATGTCGACTTATATATAAGAGGAGTAACTCTTCCAATAGTTCGTGCTTTGAGCCTAACCTGGGACAGCAGTATTAGATTCCGATGCACCATTGCAAGTTTACTGTATCCCTTGTACCTTAAAATCGACGATGAAACACAGAAATTGCATCGATATTGAATACAAAAGGCAAATTGTCGACTTACTTATAGGAGGAGTAACTCTTCTAATAGATCGTGCTTTGAGCCTTTCCTGGGACAGCAGTATTAGATTCCGATGCGCCATTGCAGGTTTACTGTATTCCTTGGACCTTCAAATCAACGATGAAACACAGAAATTGCATCGATATTGAATACAAAAGGCAAAATGTCGACTTATTTATTAGAGGAGTAACTCTTCCAATAATTCGTGTTTTGAGCCTTTCCTGGGACAGCAGTATTAGATTCCGATGCACCATTGCAGGTTTACTGTATCCCTTGGACCTTCAAATCAACGATGAAACACAGAAATTGCATCGATATTGAATACAAAAGGCAAAATTTCATCTTATTTACAAGAGGAGTAACTCTTCTAATAGTTCATGTTTGAGCCTTTCCTGGGACAGCAGTATTAGATTCCGATGCACCATTGCAGGTTTACTGTATCCCTTGGCCCTTCAAATCAATGATGAAACACAGAAATTGCATCGATATTGAATACAAAAGGAAAAATCTCGACTTATTTATAAGAGGAGTAACTCTTCTAATAGTTCGTGTTTTGAGCCTTTCCTGTGACAGCAGTATTAGATTCCGATGCACCATTGCAGGTTTACTGCATCCCTTGGACCTTCAAATCAACGATGAAACACAGAAATTGCATCGATATTGAATACAAAATGCAAAATGTCGAATTATTTACAAGAGGAGTAACTCTTCAAATAGTTCGTGCTTTGAACCTTTCCTGGGACAGCAGTATTAGAACCCGATGCACCATTGCTGGTTTTATGTATCCCTTGGACCTTCAAATCAACGATGAAACACAGAAATTGCATCGATATTGAATACAAAAGGCAAAATGTCGACTTATTTACAAGAGGAGTAACTCTTCTAATAGTTCGTGTTTTGACACTTTCCTGGGACAGCGGTATTAGATTCCGATGCACCATTGCAGGTTTACTGTATCTCTTGGACCTTCAAGTCAACGATGAAACACAGAAATTGCATCGATATTGACTACAAAAGGCAAAATGTCGACTTATTTACAAGAGGAGGAACTCTTCAAATAGTTCGTGCTTTGAGCCTTTCCTGGAACGCAGTATTAGATTCAGATGCACCATTGCAGGATTACTGTATCCCTTGGACCTTCAAATCAACGATGAAACACAGAAATTGCATCGATATTGAATACAAAAGGCAAAATGTCGACTTATTTAGAAGAGGAGTAATTCTTCTAATAGTTCGTGCATTGAGCCTTTCCTGGGACAGCAGTATTAGATTCCGATGCACCATTGCAGGTTTGCTGTATCCATTGGACCTTCAAATCAACGATGAAACACAGAAATCGCATCGATATTGAATACAAAAGCAAAATGCCGACTCATTTATAAGAGGAGTAACTCTTCTAATAGTTCGTGCTTTGAGCCTTTCCTGGGGCAGCAATATTAGATTCCGTTGCACAATTGCAGGTTTACTGTATCCTTTGGACCTTCAAATCAACGATGAAACACAGAAATTGCATCGATATTGAATACAAAAGGCAAAATGTAGACTTATTTATAAGAGGAGTAACTCTTCTAATAGTTCGTGCATTGAGCCTTTCCTGGGACAGCAGTTTTAGATTGCGATGCACCATTGCAGGTTTACTGTATCCATTGGACCTTCAAATCAACGATGAAACACAGAAATTGCATCGACATTGAATACAAAAGCAAAATGCCGACTCATTTATAAGAGGAGTAACTCTTCTAATAGTTCGTGCTTTGAGCCTTTCCATGGGCTGCAATATTAGATTCCGATGCACAATTGCAGGTTTACTGTATCCTTTGGACCTTCAAATCAACGATGAAACACAGAAATTGCATCGATATTGAATACAAAAGGCAAAATGTCGACTTATTTACAAGAGGATGAACTCTTCAAATAGTTCGTGCTTTGAGCCTTCCCTCTGATAGCAGTATTAGATTCAGATGCACCATTGCAGGATTACTGTATCCCTTGGACTTTCAAATCAATGGTGAAGCACAGAAATTGCATCGATATTGAATACAAAAGGCAAAATGAAAACTTATTTACACGAGGAGTAACTCTTCAAATAGTTCGTCCTTTGAGCCTTTCCTGGGACAGCAGTATTAGATTCCCATGCACCATTGCTGGTTTACTGTATCCCTTGGACCTTCAAATCAACGATGAAACACAGAAATTGCATCGATATTGAATACAAACGGCAAAATTTCGACTTATTTACAAGAGGAGTAACTCTTCTAATAGTTCGTGTTTGAGCCTTTCCTGGGACAGCAGTATTAGATTCCGATGCACTATTGCAGGTTTACTGTATCCCTTGGCCCTTCAAATCAATGATGAAACACAGAAATTGCATCGATATTGAATACAAAAGGCAAAATCTCGACTTATTTATAAGAGGAGTAACTCTTCTAATAGTTCGTGTTTTGAGCCTTTCATGTGACAGCAGTATTAGATTCCGATGCACCATTGCAGGTTTACTGTTTCCCTTGGACCTTCAAATCAACGATGAAACACAGAAATTGCATCGATATTGAATACAAAATGCAAAATGTCGAGTTATTTACAAGAGGAGTAACTCTTCAAATAGTTCGTGCTTTGAGCCATTCCTTGGACAGCAGTATTAGAACCCGATGCACCATTGCTGGTTTTATGTATCCCTTGGACCTTCAAATCAACGATGAAACACAGAAATTGCATCGATATTGAATACAAAAGGCAAAATGTCGACTTATTTACAAGAGGAGTAACTCTTCTAATAGTTCGTGTTTTGAAACTTTCCTGGGACAGCAGTATTAGATTACGATGCACCATTGCAGGTTTACTGTATCTCTTGGACCTTCAAGTCAACGATGAAACACAGAAATTGCATCGATATTGAATACAAAAGGCAAAATGTCGACTTATTTACAAGAGGATGAACTCTTCAAATAGATCGTGCTTTGAGCCTTTCCTGGAACGCAGTATTAGATTCAGATGCACCATTGCAGGATTACTGTATCCCTTGGACCTTCAAATCAACGATGAAACACAGAAATTGCATCGATATTGAATACAAAAGGCAAAATGTCGACTTACTTAGAAGAGGAGTAACTCTTCTAATAGTTCGTGCTTTGAGCCTTTCCTGGGACAGCAGTATTAGATTCCGATGCACCATTGCAGGATTACTGTATCCCTTGGACCTTCAAATCAACGATGAAACGCAGAAATTGCATCGATACTGAATACAAAAGGCAAAATGACAACTTATTTACAAGAGGAGTAACTCTTCTAATAGTTCGTGCTTTGAGCCTTTCCTGGGACAGCAGTATTAGATTCCGATGCACCATTGCAGGTTTACTGTATCCCTTGGACCTTCAAATCATTGATGAAACACAGAAATTGCATCGATATTGAATACAAAAGGCAAAATGTCGACTTATTTATAAGAGGAGTAACTCTTCTAATAGTTCATGCTTTGAGCCTTTGGCAAATAAAAAAATAATTAAAAAATAATAATAATAGTAATAATTGGTAATAATAGTAATACTAATAATAGTAATACTTGTTTGTTTGCTTGATTGAGTAAGTAATTGAGAGATTAAAATGTACGCCGTGAATTTATCGAGCTTCGCACATCCGAAGATGTACGGAACATAGCCAGGGCTCATTATATATTTTTTTGTAGACAAAGTCTAATATTTGACCTGAGCTTCAATCATGAAAATGGAGTGACTAAAATTACTAAAACAAAGAAAAGCATACGATTAAATAAAACATATATTCATTTTAACATATACATTACGATATAATTTACACTTACGTAAAATTATAGGGAAATAATTGCAGATCATTTACAAATGAGATCGACTTATTAATTATGTGCCTCTTTTCTGCAAATAAGTATGAATATGGCTAACTGTGGAGCCGCACAAAATATTAAGTCCTTCTAGGACAACGAATGACATAAGAGTGTTGATGCCTACTGGCTGTGACAAGAGAGCGGTGTTAATTGCTTTATTTTGCATTCTCTTGTCTTAAAAAATCGATACATATAATCTACGTTAACTAAATTGAATATTGTCTGTGCTCGAGTGCAAATGGTTCCTTAAACTGCCCCCCAAATTGCGAAGGCAAAGGTGTACCACCTGCAGCTGAGCAATTTGTTGACGTATTTTCTTTATTTATCATGTTATGAATCATAAGTTGTTACGTATCATGTTTCACAGATTCAACATACATATAATATCATAAATGTCATACATCCATACAAATACATAAATAATATTTACATACAAGATAAATGAAAGTGATAAGAAAGAAGAAAAATACTTGTTTCCGAGCGGTATTGAACCTGGGAACTCCAGTACCAGAGTTCAGTGCACTGGCTCAGAGCTATCAGTGCTCCCATGAATCTACTACAATTTTTCATAGACTATAACAAATTTCATAGTTCGTATTCACTTGTGCTGTTACCTTGTAATAAATTGTTGGGCATATAGTCCGTTGTTCTCTTTCACTTCAAAATGTTATTACACATGTTCATTCAATAAATAATATTAATTAATGGTTTTGTGCATTTTCAAAGATATGTGAACATATTCTCTTTAGAATGTCACTTGTTAGTAAAGGTTTATACTGTGCTAAAGTCTTTGCACTGTAAAATAAATGTCACGTGTCACACGTTTTGTTTACATTGAGACGAAAGTTCTTTAAGAAACAAGTTGGAGATCAAGAATCTCGCAATGAAGCGTGCTTTGGAAGACGCAGTTAAAATGTGGTTTCGTCTTGGTAGGAATACATGGTGTCAGTGGTTCCGTACTGACCAGTCCGTGTTATGTCTACTCAATAACCTCCAATTTCGTCTTCCAAAAGGCGTATGTCGTCTCCTGGATATTGTGTCGTCGTTTCGTCGAAAAGTGTGCCGTGGTTTTGCGACTCACGTCACCTATAGTGTCCCATCATGAGCGCAGTGAACCGTTTTTTTAAATATTTGCACACAACTTGTTCATACATTGTTCGTTGGAAAACAAAATGTTCGTTCACAACAGAGAGCACAAAACATAACAAATATCACTTCACTTTGAGTACAGTTTTCTGTAACATGTTTACATAAATATAAAAAAAATATTCTGTGAAACGTGTACGTATACATTTACATTACATTGTTTGGTAGTACATATACATATTTTACATTTTTTGCATTAAACTAGATATTTACAAGTACATATGGGTCAGACATAGAAAAAATTATCTTATAGGTTCAGTGTGTTGTGATACATTCAGAAAATCCATTTTCTTTTATAGGTCTCTTCCCCTTTTTAATAAAGTTTTCCTTTTAAGTATATTTTCCTTTACATCAGTACTACACAATAAGTGTTCTTCCTCATTAAATTTTTCCTGCAACATAAACTTTCATAGTAGGTTAGAAAACATCTTGGAGATGATATGTCCTGAAAAGTCATGATTACAATAAGACACGACACGTCACATCCACAATCAATTCCAAATTAGCACATGCACAAAGTATCATTTACAAATAAAATAAAGTATGTAGCCTTGCTCAATTAATCTCATTTGTCATTTCCTGTAGAGTGTTTTTTGTGCATGTTGTATTCATGTGGATTGTGGTGTGAGTGTGAATAGCAAATCAAGTGTGTATCATACCAATTAATATATCATGTTCAGGGCAGCAATTGTCTCCGGTCATTTAGTCTGTCAGCTTGTCTGCAGGGTATTAATAAATATAATCAGTAACTGTGCTTTGCATGAAAATTGTTAGTTCTTCCTGTGTCTTATCTTCTTACTGCTGCTGCTGCTGCTGTAAAATTTAGATAGCCTACTTAAGATTATAGCTTATATCTTCTTTTTCTTCCAGCTTGAGTACCAGATGTGACTTACCTTGTTGTATCAGCATACTCTGCTAAGCGCTAAAAGTTTTTTAAATCTTTGTGAGGGTACAAACCTAAAATTCTCTTATTCCTGGGGTTTTGTAGCAGATATGCTCCAGGGTGTGGTATATCAATGATTGTGTAAGGACCTTCATATAATGGACGCCACTTGACATTACGTTTTAGAGGTGATGACGATTTGTAGTGGGTCTTAAGTAAGACTTGCATGCCTATTGTAAAGTTTTGCCTTCTTTTCAGATTAGCACCATAGTTCTTATTTCTAATGTCAGCTTGTTCAGTAATTGCAATGAGTACTTCCCTTACCTTTTCCTCATGTGAAGGTTTGGTGTCAGAAAATTTTGGTAGTGGGTTGCTCCATTCATTAGTTTCCTTTGTGTCAAACATGATTTCTCTGGGAGTATAGGGTGTGTTGTATATATTTAAATTGCTGTGTATTTCCTCAAAAAGTGCTAGGTAATGTATCCAGTTTGTGTGCTGTGTTGAGGTATAAGTTCTCATGAATCTATTTAATTCTCTAAACATTCTCTCACAAGGGTTGGCTGATGCATGAAACTTTGAAATAAAGATACTCTTAATGTTATTGTCCTTTAGAAATTTTCTCCAGATGAATCCTGCATAATACGTGGCATTATCTGATAGAATGGCTTTAGGTTTTCCACAGTATGGCATGTAATCATTTGTGAATCTTCTGATAATGGTGTTTGCTGTGGGTGACTTAATGGCAAAAAGTTTGATGTGCTTAGAAAATATGTCATAAAATGCTAGAATGTATTTACAACCACCGATGCTAGTTGGATGAGGTCCGCTAACATCTGTACAAAGTATCTCTCTAGGTCCAGTGGGTAAGATAGAGTGCAAATCTGTTTTGGTGGATTGATTTTGTGGCTTGGATTTTTGACATATGAGACATTTGCTGATAAGATCATGTATTTTTCTTCTCATGTTTGGAAAATAACAATACATTTGTAACTTGTTTAGACATTTCTTTGTTCCGTAGTGTCCCCAAACTGTGTGTGTGCAATGAGTTTGTGTACAGAATCTTGTGGTATGCAAACGCACCAGTTAGTAGCATTTGTGTGTCTTTTGTAGAAAAGTATGTTGTTGTGTAACATGTATCTGTCTTGTAAAGCATCATTGTGTTGTTGTACTATGATTTGTTTTACTTTGTACCAGTGTGGATCTGAATCTTGTAGTGTTGCCATGTTCTTGCATAGGTCTATGTAGTATTGTGTAAACTGTTTGTCTTGCATGAGTAGTATTCTGTAATCGTGTGTGTTCTCAAAGTCTGTATTGTTATGGTGTAATCCTTGCGGTAGTCTTGAAAGTGTGTCAGCTATTATGTTGTCTTTTCCCCTGATGTGCTTGATTTCAAAAGAGTAATTCTGTAATGCAAGCGCCCATCGTGTAAGTCTAGGATGAATGAGTTTACATGACAAAAGGAAGGTAAGTGCTTGATGGTCAGTGTATATAATGGTGTGTCTTCCATACAGATAATAATTAAACTTTTTAAATGCCCATATAATAGATAATGTTTCCAATTCTGTGGTGGAGTAAGATCTTTCACATTCCGTTAAAGTCTGACTGGCAAAACCAATGATCTTAATATGTTCTGAAGTTTCTGTTTTAACAAGTTGGAATAAACAACATCCCAAGCCAATGTTTGATGCATCACAAGCAATACAAAAGTTCAAACTGAAGTCTGGATGTTCCAGCATGTTAGAATTTACTAAGGCTTCTTTGATTTTAGTAAAGTCATTTTCACAGTCTTGGTTCCAAATCCATACCTGGTTCTTCTTTAATAAGTTTAGTAAGTATCTGCTATTGAGTAACTGTTTAGGTATGAATCGTCTGAAAAATGAGCATAGACCGAGAAATGATTTTAACTGTTTCTTTGTAGTGGGACTGGGGAAATGTCTGGTAGCATCTAATTTTGAAGGGTCAGGTTTAATGCCTTGTGTGTTGATGATGTGTCCTAGGTATTTGATCTCAGAACAAGCAAATCTAGATTCACAAATATTGGCAGTGATACCAGCTTGTGTGAATCTGCATAGTAAAGTGTTCAGGGTATCAGTGTGTTCCTTCCAGGTTTTTGAGGCAATCAGTATGTCATCTACATAGTGTGTAACAGTTTCTAGTAAATCATGACCGAGTACAGAGTTTAGTGCAGTAATGAATACTCCTGAGCTTACATTTAGGCCAAATGGTAATACACAAAATTGATAAGTTCTGCCACCAAACATAAAGGCTGTATATTTTCTGGATTCTTTGCTTATTGGCACCTGCCAAAACGAATTTTTAAGGTCTATTGTAGAGAAATATTTTGCGTCCAAGAATTTCTGAAGTTGTTCGTCAAGATTTTCTGGTTGTGTCCTCACAGGTAAGATAATTTGGTTGATAGCTCTTGCATCTAATACTAACCTGATACTTCCATTGTGTCTTTTCACTACATGCAAAGGGCTACAATATGGAGATGTTGATGGTTCTATAATATTCCATGTAATCATTTTCTTTAGTTCTTCCCAAACTGCAGGTCGCAGAGCTAGAGGTACATTGTATGACTTGTGGTAATAGATTTGGTGAGGCTTGACTTCAATCGTATACATATATGTGTTGATCCTACCTGGCTTACTAGTGAAAACATCCTTATTCTTAAGTAAAATATGTTTAAGCTGGGATCTCTCCTCTTCATTAATAGCATCACATTCTGATAACTTAGAATTAATTTGTGTAAGTACATCATTCACTATCTCACTGTGTGATACAGGTTGTTGTGTGGAATCTATGTCAGTCTCACGTATAATCTGTATCTTGTAGCCAGAACAGTGCTTGTTATGGTCTACTAGTCGAGTGTCCAAGTTCAAAACTATGTCTCTGCCTTCATACTTAAAATAACAAATGCCTTTGGAGAAGTCTATTGTACAGTCCTTCTCGCAAAGAAAATCAATACCCAATATACAATTGGCAGCAAGGCTTTGGACAACTAGGAAAGGCCATTGTACGATTCCATTTCCCATATTAACAGTCACAAATACCTGCTTATTAACTCTACTTGACTTATTACCTAATGCAGTTAATATTAAACAGTTTTGAACTGGGAACTCCAGTATCTTAGAAGTTTTCTTCATCATAGTATAAAAATTGTGGGAAATCACACTGACAACAGCTCCTGTATCAATAATTATGTTAGTAGGTATACCTCCTACAATGCCTGAGGTGGAAGACAGTACAAATCTTTTCTTTACATTGTGACATTGTGTGTTGTCATTTATCAGATCGTCAGCTAAGTTTCCACTTTCATTATATCTTAAGAATAGTGTAGGCAACTCTTGTTGTGTAAATGTTAATTTTTCTTGTTTCACAGTCTCACTAGCAAGTGTGTATTCAAACATAGTTTCTAAATTGAAGTTGCCCCCCAAATGTTCCTCAGTCACGACCTGGGGCTCAGTAATGACTGGTTCTAGTTTACCTGGTTTGTCTGGTCATTAGCAAGTGTAGTAGTAGTTTCATTAGCTACCTCAATAATATTTACATTAGGATATTGTCTTTGCCAATCGCCTGTCTGCTTTCGGCTGGCTGAAATCACTTGTTGGTTTGTGTTGCTTGTTTGCGCAAAATTCCCTTGTGGCATCTGAATATGATTTTGTGGTGGCGGTTGCTGTGTTTGCCACTGTCTCACATAATACTGGTTGTCGTTCTGGTTAAAGTGCTGTGTAGGTGTTCCATTTCTTGTGTAATCTGTGTTGTTGTTTCTTTGCCAGTGTTTCTGTTTGGCTTTGTGTCCGTTGTTGTTTCCATTATTCCTTCTTGAATTAAAATTGTCGTTTCTTCGTTTTTTGTACGGGTTATCTCCCTGTGTATAGTTGTAGTTGTTTGTGTGCAGCTGTGAGTTGTGGTGATTGTTTTGCATGTTTACTGTGTGTTGTGAATTTTGCTGCGTGTTTGGTAATGTAGCAATGTAGACATGTTGATTCCTACTGCGTGAGTTGTGTGTTGGTTCTTGTTCTTCATACAGTAAATCAACAGCATCTAACTTTTCCAAAAAATATTCAGGATCGTCGTCCGGTAAGTACAGTAATTTCTCTTTAATATTAAAAGGAAGTCTTGCTTTCAGTGATCGGATCACATCTTTTGGTTTCACTGGTTCATTAAGGAAGTGTATCATGTTTAGGTACTTCTCGAAATATCTGCGCAGGTTGCCGTTTTTAGGATTGAAGTGTTCGGGTTCAGTGACTTGTTTGCGGATGCATTCCTGCACAGTGGGTGACCAAAACTTATTCAAGAAGGCGCGTTCAAACTGCTCGTATGTTACACATCTGTTGCTTTCATGGTAAGCCCAGACAGCAGCGTCCCCTTGAATGTAATCCACAACGTACGCAATGCGTTTGTGGTCGCTCCACGAACGTGGGAATGCGTTGCTAAAAGCTTTTAAGAAGATGACAGGGTATACAGTGTTTTTGCCTGGTATAAAAGGTTGGAATTTACGGTGCTTGAATAGACTTTCTTCTTCTTTGTTACGTGTTCGTCTGTTTCTTTCCGTGTAATCATTGAATTCTTCCCTGTGTGTACATGGTTCTTCATCAAAAGGATAATTGTATTGTACTTCAGGTGATGGGTATCTGTTGCTATGCACGTCAGTGTATTGTGTATTTGAGTGTTGAAATTCGTGGGTGTACATGTGTTCATTTCCGAATCGAGATTTTCTTTTGTGTGTGTAAAAATGTGTAGTGGGTGTACTATTCTGTTGTGCTTGGCATTGAGTTGTCTTTGTTTGCATATCGTCATCGATTACTTGTCTATTGTTGTTCATGTATTCCACTACAGAATCGTGCACAATATGTGGCTATTTGTTTTGTATACATTCTTCAAAAATTTCGTCTTTGTGTGCCGTCCATTCTTTAAATTGTGAATTAATTCGAGACAAATGGGGTTCAGCCTCTATCTGTATTGTTGTGTGAATCTGTTTGTGAATGTCAGCTACGTTTGTTTCTATTGTATTCACCTTTAAATTAATTTCGTCACATGCGTGCGTGTTTGATTCTAATTTGCAATTAATAATTTCACAGGTTTTTGTCAAGTCATGGATGTGATTGGCATTGTCGCTTTGTCGTAACTCTAAATTTTCGAATTTTTCCGTAAGATCGTCGACCTGTTTGGAAAGACGTGTATTAATTTCATCTACCTTTTGAGTCAGTGTGGCGAAGTCTGATTTTATGTCATTTCTGAAGGCTGCATTGTCTGTCATTAATTGTGAGAATTTTTCGTCATTATCTTGCTTAATATTGGATAGGCCTTCCAAAATTGAATTCAGTATAGCGGCAAAATTTTGATTGCAAAATGAACTTGCCTCCGCCGCGTCATTAGACGTGACGTGGTCTCTCAGGTTTGGTTCGGAATTGCTCCTTTCGGCGTTTGTGTGTATGTGTAGCGGATTATTTTGATGTGTTTGCGTGTCTGTATTAATTTCTGTGTCTGAATGTGTCTGTGTATCCACGTTTGAATTACTTGATTGTTGTTCCATTGTGTACTGGTGTCGAGTTTTTACCATATCGTGAATAAATTGTGTGCAAGAAAAAAATTGTTTAAACGCGTAGTGTGAAAATGTGCTGCCTATGTGTGTGTTTAAAGGACTGAGAATGATTAAGAGATGACTTTAAAGATCGAAAGTAGCATACGTGTTAATGGTGACTAGCCATGTTGCTTGAATTTTGTACAATGTCGGCCATATTGTGCAATGTAACTTGCGTATTGTTGGATCGAAATGTAATCGTCTGAATAATGAAATTTCGCGGAATTTGGAAAAAAATACTGAATGGAAACTGAATATTGAATTTAATGCTGAGAAAAATAATTTTGAATGAAAAATGTGCTTGGAATCAATTGTGGATGCGCGAGTGCTGCGTCTTACCGTACATGTCGTCTTGATGCGAAGATTGCATTTCCAGTCAAAATTGTCTCCAGATTTTATTCGCTTTCTTCCATATTCTCGTCACATGGGTTGTTGCCGGTCAGGATGTACATGAAAAAGAACAATTAGTTGTAGTACAGATACAATAATGAGTCCTGTCACGGTCACCAGTTTAGCAAATAAAAACATAATTAAAAAATAATAATAATAGTAATAATTTATAATAATAGTAATAATAATAATAATAATACTTGTTTGTTTGCTTGAGTGAGTAAGTAAATGAGAGATTAAAATTTACGCCGTGAATTTATCGAGCTTCGCACGTCCGAAGATGTACGGAATGTAGCCAGGGCACATTATATATTTTTTTGTAGACAAAGTCTAATATCTGACCTGAGCTTCAATCATGAAAATGGAGTGACTAACATTACTAATACAAAGAAAAGCATACGATTAAATAAAACACATATTCATTTTAACATATACATTACGATATAAATTACACTTACGTAAAATTATAGGGACATAATTGCAGATCATTTACAAATGAGAGCGACTTATTAATTATGCGCCTCTTTTCTGCAAACAAGTATGAATATGGCTAACTGTGGAGCCGCACAAAATATTAAGTCCTTCTAGGACAACGAATGACATAAGAGTGTTGATGCCTACTGGCTGTGACAAGAGAGCGGTGTTAATTGCTTTATTTTGCATTCTCTTGTCTTAAAAAATCGATACATATAATCTACGTTAACTAAATTGAATATTGTCTGTGCTCGAGTGCAAATGGTTCCTTAAAAGCCTTTCCTGGGACTGCAGTATTAGATTCCGATGCACCATTGCAGGTTTACTGTATCCCTTGGACCTTCAAATCAACGATGAAACACAGAAATTGCATCGGTATTGAATACAAAAGGCAAAATGTCGACTTATTTACAAGAGGATCAACTCTGCAAGTAGTTCGAGCTTTTAGCCTTTCCTGGAACAGCAGTATTAGATTCCGATGCACCATTGCAGGTTTACTGTATCCCTTGGACCTTCAAATCATTGATGAAACACAGAAATTGCATCGATATTGAATACAAAAGGCAAAATGTCGACTTATTTATAAGAGGAGTAACTCTTCTAATAGTTCATGCTTTGAGCCTTTGGCAAATAAAAAAATAATTAAAAAATAATAATAATAGTAATAATTGGTAATAATAGTAATACTAATAATAGTAATACTTGTTTGTTTGCTTGATTGAGTAAGTAATTGAGAGATTAAAATGTACGCCGTGAATTTATCGAGCTTCGCACGTCCGAAGATGTACGGAACGTAGCCAGGGCTCATTATATATTTTTTTGTAGACAAAGTCTAATATTTGACCTGAGCTTCAATCATGAAAATGGAGTGACTAAAATTACTAAAACAAAGAAAAGCATACGATTAAATAAAACATATATTCATTTTAACATATACATTACGATATAATTTACACTTACGTAAAATTATAGGGAAATAATTGCAGATCATTTACAAATGAGATCGACTTATTAATTATGTGCCTCTTTTCTGCAAATAAGTATGAATATGGCTAACTGTGGAGCCGCACAAAATATTAAGTCCTTCTAGGACAACGAATGACATAAGAGTGTTGATGCCTACTGGCTGTGACAAGAGAGCGGTGTTAATTGCTTTATTTTGCATTCTCTTGTCTTAAAAAATCGATACATATAATCTACGTTAACTAAATTGAATATTGTCTGTGCTCGAGTGCAAATGGTTCCTTAAACTGCCCCCCAAATTGCGAAGGCAAAGGTGTACCACCTGCAGCTGAGCAATTTGTTGACGTATTTTCTTTATTTATCATGTTATGAATCATAAGTTGTTACGTATCATGTTTCACAGATTCAACATACATATAATATCATAAATGTCATACATCCATACAAATACATAAATAATATTTACATACAAGATAAATGAAAGTGATAAGAAAGAAGAAAAATACTTGTTTCCGAGCGGTATTGAACCTGGGAACTCCAGTACCAGAGTTCAGTGCACTGGCTCAGAGCTATCAGTGCTCCCATGAATCTACTACAATTTTTCATAGACTATAACAAATTTCATAGTTCGTATTCACTTGTGCTGTTACCTTGTAATAAATTGTTGGGCATATAGTCCGTTGTTCTCTTTCACTTCAAAATGTTATTACACATGTTCATTCAATAAATAATATTAATTAATGGTTTTGTGCATTTTCAAAGATATGTGAACATATTCTCTTTAGAATGTCACTTGTTAGTAAAGGTTTATACTGTGCTAAAGTCTTTGCACTGTAAAATAAATGTCACGTGTCACACGTTTTGTTTACATTGAGACGAAAGTTCTTTAAGAAACAAGTTGGAGATCAAGAATCTCGCAATGAAGCGTGCTTTGGAAGACGCAGTTAAAATGTGGTTTCGTCTTGGTAGGAATACATGGTGTCAGTGGTTCCGTACTGACCAGTCCGTGTTACGTCTACTCAATAACCTCCAATTTCGTCTTCCAAAAGGCGTATGTCGTCTCCTGGATATTGTGTCGTCGTTTCGTCGAAAAGTGTGCCGTGGTTTTGCGACTCACGTCACCTATAGTGTCCCATCATGAGCGCAGTGAACCGTTTTTTTAAATATTTGCACACAACTTGTTCATACATTGTTCGTTGGAAAACAAAATGTTCGTTCACAACAGAGAGCACAAAACATAACAAATATCACTTCACTTTGAGTACAGTTTTCTGTAACATGTTTACATAAATATAAAAAAAATATTCTGTGAAACGTGTACGTATACATTTACATTACATTGTTTGGTAGTACATATACATATTTTACATTTTTTGCATTAAACTAGATATTTACAAGTACATATGGGTCAGACATAGAAAAAATTATCTTATAGGTTCAGTGTGTTGTGATACATTCAGAAAATCCATTTTCTTTTATAGGTCTCTTCCCCTTTTTAATAAAGTTTTCCTTTTAAGTATATTTTCCTTTACATCAGTACTACACAATAAGTGTTCTTCCTCATTAAATTTTTCCTGCAACATAAACTTTCATAGTAGGTTAGAAAACATCTTGGAGATGATATGTCCTGAAAAGTCATGATTACAATAAGACACGACACGTCACATCCACAATCAATTCCAAATTAGCACATGCACAAAGTATCATTTACAAATAAAATAAAGTATGTAGCCTTGCTCAATTAATCTCATTTGTCATTTCCTGTAGAGTGTTTTTTGTGCATGTTGTATTCATGTGGATTGTGGTGTGAGTGTGAATAGCAAATCAAGTGTGTATCATACCAATTAATATATCATGTTCAGGGCAGCAATTGTCTCCGGTCATTTAGTCTGTCAGCTTGTCTGCAGGGTATTAATAAATATAATCAGTAACTGTGCTTTGCATGAAAATTGTTAGTTCTTCCTGTGTCTTATCTTCTTACTGCTGCTGCTGCTGCTGTAAAATTTAGATAGCCTACTTAAGATTATAGCTTATATCTTCTTTTTCTTCCAGCTTGAGTACCAGATGTGACTTACCTTGTTGTATCAGCATACTCTGCTAAGCGCTAAAAGTTTTTTAAATCTTTGTGAGGGTACAAACCTAAAATTCTCTTATTCCTGGGGTTTTGTAGCAGATATGCTCCAGGGTGTGGTATATCAATGATTGTGTAAGGACCTTCATATAATGGACGCCACTTGACATTACGTTTTAGAGGTGATGACGATTTGTAGTGGGTCTTAAGTAAGACTTGCATGCCTATTGTAAAGTTTTGCCTTCTTTTCAGATTAGCACCATAGTTCTTATTTCTAATGTCAGCTTGTTCAGTAATTGCAATGAGTACTTCCCTTACCTTTTCCTCATGTGAAGGTTTGGTGTCAGAAAATTTTGGTAGTGGGTTGCTCCATTCATTAGTTTCCTTTGTGTCAAACATGATTTCTCTGGGAGTATAGGGTGTGTTGTATATATTTAAATTGCTGTGTATTTCCTCAAAAAGTGCTAGGTAATGTATCCAGTTTGTGTGCTGTGTTGAGGTATAAGTTCTCATGAATCTATTTAATTCTCTAAACATTCTCTCACAAGGGTTGGCTGATGCATGAAACTTTGAAATAAAGATACTCTTAATGTTATTGTCCTTTAGAAATTTTCTCCAGATGAATCCTGCATAATACGTGGCATTATCTGATAGAATGGCTTTAGGTTTTCCACAGTATGGCATGTAATCATTTGTGAATCTTCTGATAATGGTGTTTGCTGTGGGTGACTTAATGGCAAAAAGTTTGATGTGCTTAGAAAATATGTCATAAAATGCTAGAATGTATTTACAACCACCGATGCTAGTTGGATGAGGTCCGCTAACATCTGTACAAAGTATCTCTCTAGGTCCAGTGGGTAAGATAGAGTGCAAATCTGTTTTGGTGGATTGATTTTGTGGCTTGGATTTTTGACATATGAGACATTTGCTGATAAGATCATGTATTTTTCTTCTCATGTTTGGAAAATAACAATACATTTGTAACTTGTTTAGACATTTCTTTGTTCCGTAGTGTCCCCAAACTGTGTGTGTGCAATGAGTTTGTGTACAGAATCTTGTGGTATGCAAACGCACCAGTTAGTAGCATTTGTGTGTCTTTTGTAGAAAAGTATGTTGTTGTGTAACATGTATCTGTCTTGTAAAGCATCATTGTGTTGTTGTACTATGATTTGTTTTACTTTGTACCAGTGTGGATCTGAATCTTGTAGTGTTGCCATGTTCTTGCATAGGTCTATGTAGTATTGTGTAAACTGTTTGTCTTGCATGAGTAGTATTCTGTAATCGTGTGTGTTCTCAAAGTCTGTATTGTTATGGTGTAATCCTTGCGGTAGTCTTGAAAGTGTGTCAGCTATTATGTTGTCTTTTCCCCTGATGTGCTTGATTTCAAAAGAGTAATTCTGTAATGCAAGCGCCCATCGTGTAAGTCTAGGATGAATGAGTTTACATGACAAAAGGAAGGTAAGTGCTTGATGGTCAGTGTATATAATGGTGTGTCTTCCATACAGATAATAATTAAACTTTTTAAATGCCCATATAATAGATAATGTTTCCAATTCTGTGGTGGAGTAAGATCTTTCACATTCCGTTAAAGTCTGACTGGCAAAACCAATGATCTTAATATGTTCTGAAGTTTCTGTTTTAACAAGTTGGAATAAACAACATCCCAAGCCAATGTTTGATGCATCACAAGCAATACAAAAGTTCAAACTGAAGTCTGGATGTTCCAGCATGTTAGAATTTACTAAGGCTTCTTTGATTTTAGTAAAGTCATTTTCACAGTCTTGGTTCCAAATCCATACCTGGTTCTTCTTTAATAAGTTTAGTAAGTATCTGCTATTGAGTAACTGTTTAGGTATGAATCGTCTGAAAAATGAGCATAGACCGAGAAATGATTTTAACTGTTTCTTTGTAGTGGGACTGGGGAAATGTCTGGTAGCATCTAATTTTGAAGGGTCAGGTTTAATGTCTTGTGTGTTGATGATGTGTCCTAGGTATTTGATCTCAGAACAAGCAAATCTAGATTCACAAATATTGGCAGTGATACCAGCTTGTGTGAATCTGCATAGTAAAGTGTTCAGGGTATCAGTGTGTTCCTTCCAGGTTTTTGAGGCAATCAGTATGTCATCTACATAGTGTGTAACAGTTTCTAGTAAATCATGACCGAGTACAGAGTTTAGTGCAGTAATGAATACTCCTGAGCTTACATTTAGGCCAAATGGTAATACACAAAATTGATAAGTTCTGCCACCAAACATAAAGGCTGTATATTTTCTGGATTCTTTGCTTATTGGCACCTGCCAAAACGAATTTTTAAGGTCTATTGTAGAGAAATATTTTGCGTCCAAGAATTTCTGAAGTTGTTCGTCAAGATTTTCTGGTTGTGTCCTCACAGGTAAGATAATTTGGTTGATAGCTCTTGCATCTAATACTAACCTGATACTTCCATTGTGTCTTTTCACTACATGCAAAGGGCTACAATATGGAGATGTTGATGGTTCTATAATATTCCATGTAATCATTTTCTTTAGTTCTTCCCAAACTGCAGGTCGCAGAGCTAGAGGTACATTGTATGACTTGTGGTAATAGATTTGGTGAGGCTTGACTTCAATCGTATACATATATGTGTTGATCCTACCTGGCTTACTAGTGAAAACATCCTTATTCTTAAGTAAAATATGTTTAAGCTGGGATCTCTCCTCTTCATTAATAGCATCACATTCTGATAACTTAGAATTAATTTGTGTAAGTACATCATTCACTATCTCACTGTGTGATACAGGTTGTTGTGTGGAATCTATGTCAGTCTCACGTATAATCTGTATCTTGTAGCCAGAACAGTGCTTGTTATGGTCTACTAGTCGAGTGTCCAAGTTCAAAACTATGTCTCTGCCTTCATACTTAAAATAACAAATGCCTTTGGAGAAGTCTATTGTACAGTCCTTCTCGCAAAGAAAATCAATACCCAATATACAATTGGCAGCAAGGCTTTGGACAACTAGGAAAGGCCATTGTACGATTCCATTTCCCATATTAACAGTCACAAATACCTGCTTATTAACTCTACTTGACTTATTACCTAATGCAGTTAATATTAAACAGTTTTGAACTGGGAACTCCAGTATCTTAGAAGTTTTCTTCATCATAGTATAAAAATTGTGGGAAATCACACTGACAACAGCTCCTGTATCAATAATTATGTTAGTAGGTATACCTCCTACAATGCCTGAGGTGGAAGACAGTACAAATCTTTTCTTTACATTGTGACATTGTGTGTTGTCATTTATCAGATCGTCAGCTAAGTTTCCACTTTCATTATATCTTAAGAATAGTGTAGGCAACTCTTGTTGTGTAAATGTTAATTTTTCTTGTTTCACAGTCTCACTAGCAAGTGTGTATTCAAACATAGTTTCTAAATTGAAGTTGCCCCCCAAATGTTCCTCAGTCACGACCTGGGGCTCAGTAATGACTGGTTCTAGTTTACCTGGTTTGTCTGGTCATTAGCAAGTGTAGTAGTAGTTTCATTAGCTACCTCAATAATATTTACATTAGGATATTGTCTTTGCCAATCGCCTGTCTGCTTTCGGCTGGCTGAAATCACTTGTTGGTTTGTGTTGCTTGTTTGCGCAAAATTCCCTTGTGGCATCTGAATATGATTTTGTGGTGGCGGTTGCTGTGTTTGCCACTGTCTCACATAATACTGGTTGTCGTTCTGGTTAAAGTGCTGTGTAGGTGTTCCATTTCTTGTGTAATCTGTGTTGTTGTTTCTTTGCCAGTGTTTCTGTTTGGCTTTGTGTCCGTTGTTGTTTCCATTATTCCTTCTTGAATTAAAATTGTCGTTTCTTCGTTTTTTGTACGGGTTATCTCCCTGTGTATAGTTGTAGTTGTTTGTGTGCAGCTGTGAGTTGTGGTGATTGTTTTGCATGTTTACTGTGTGTTGTGAATTTTGCTGCGTGTTTGGTAATGTAGCAATGTAGACATGTTGATTCCTACTGCGTGAGTTGTGTGTTGGTTCTTGTTCTTCATACAGTAAATCAACAGCATCTAACTTTTCCAAAAAATATTCAGGATCGTCGTCCGGTAAGTACAGTAATTTCTCTTTAATATTAAAAGGAAGTCTTGCTTTCAGTGATCGGATCACATCTTTTGGTTTCACTGGTTCATTAAGGAAGTGTATCATGTTTAGGTACTTCTCGAAATATCTGCGCAGGTTGCCGTTTTTAGGATTGAAGTGTTCGGGTTCAGTGACTTGTTTGCGGATGCATTCCTGCACAGTGGGTGACCAAAACTTATTCAAGAAGGCGCGTTCAAACTGCTCGTATGTTACACATCTGTTGCTTTCATGGTAAGCCCAGACAGCAGCGTCCCCTTGAATGTAATCCACAACGTACGCAATGCGTTTGTGGTCGCTCCACGAACGTGGGAATGCGTTGCTAAAAGCTTTTAAGAAGATGACAGGGTATACAGTGTTTTTGCCTGGTATAAAAGGTTGGAATTTACGGTGCTTGAATAGACTTTCTTCTTCTTTGTTACGTGTTCGTCTGTTTCTTTCCGTGTAATCATTGAATTCTTCCCTGTGTGTACATGGTTCTTCATCAAAAGGATAATTGTATTGTACTTCAGGTGATGGGTATCTGTTGCTATGCACGTCAGTGTATTGTGTATTTGAGTGTTGAAATTCGTGGGTGTACATGTGTTCATTTCCGAATCGAGATTTTCTTTTGTGTGTGTAAAAATGTGTAGTGGGTGTACTATTCTGTTGTGCTTGGCATTGAGTTGTCTTTGTTTGCATATCGTCATCGATTACTTGTCTATTGTTGTTCATGTATTCCACTACAGAATCGTGCACAATATGTGGCTATTTGTTTTGTATACATTCTTCAAAAATTTCGTCTTTGTGTGCCGTCCATTCTTTAAATTGTGAATTAATTCGAGACAAATGGGGTTCAGCCTCTATCTGTATTGTTGTGTGAATCTGTTTGTGAATGTCAGCTACGTTTGTTTCTATTGTATTCACCTTTAAATTAATTTCGTCACATGCGTGCGTGTTTGATTCTAATTTGCAATTAATAATTTCACAGGTTTTTGTCAAGTCATGGATGTGATTGGCATTGTCGCTTTGTCGTAACTCTAAATTTTCGAATTTTTCCGTAAGATCGTCGACCTGTTTGGAAAGACGTGTATTAATTTCATCTACCTTTTGAGTCAGTGTGGCGAAGTCTGATTTTATGTCATTTCTGAAGGCTGCATTGTCTGTCATTAATTGTGAGAATTTTTCGTCATTATCTTGCTTAATATTGGATAGGCCTTCCAAAATTGAATTCAGTATAGCGGCAAAATTTTGATTGCAAAATGAACTTGCCTCCGCCGCGTCATTAGACGTGACGTGGTCTCTCAGGTTTGGTTCGGAATTGCTCCTTTCGGCGTTTGTGTGTATGTGTAGCGGATTATTTTGATGTGTTTGCGTGTCTGTATTAATTTCTGTGTCTGAATGTGTCTGTGTATCCACGTTTGAATTACTTGATTGTTGTTCCATTGTGTACTGGTGTCGAGTTTTTACCATATCGTGAATAAATTGTGTGCAAGAAAAAAATTGTTTAAACGCGTAGTGTGAAAATGTGCTGCCTATGTGTGTGTTTAAAGGACTGAGAATGATTAAGAGATGACTTTAAAGATCGAAAGTAGCATACGTGTTAATGGTGACTAGCCATGTTGCTTGAATTTTGTACAATGTCGGCCATATTGTGCAATGTAACTTGCGTATTGTTGGATCGAAATGTAATCGTCTGAATAATGAAATTTCGCGGAATTTGGAAAAAAATACTGAATGGAAACTGAATATTGAATTTAATGCTGAGAAAAATAATTTTGAATGAAAAATGTGCTTGGAATCAATTGTGGATGCGCGAGTGCTGCGTCTTACCGTACATGTCGTCTTGATGCGAAGATTGCATTTCCAGTCAAAATTGTCTCCAGATTTTATTCGCTTTCTTCCATATTCTCGTCACATGGGTTGTTGCCGGTCAGGATGTACATGAAAAAGAACAATTAGTTGTAGTACAGATACAATAATGAGTCCTGTCACGGTCACCAGTTTAGCAAATAAAAACATAATTAAAAAATAATAATAATAGTAATAATTTATAATAATAGTAATAATAATAATAATAATACTTGTTTGTTTGCTTGAGTGAGTAAGTAAATGAGAGATTAAAATTTACGCCGTGAATTTATCGAGCTTCGCACGTCCGAAGATGTACGGAATGTAGCCAGGGCACATTATATATTTTTTTGTAGACAAAGTCTAATATCTGACCTGAGCTTCAATCATGAAAATGGAGTGACTAACATTACTAAAACAAAGAAAAGCATACGATTAAATAAAACACATATTCATTTTAACATATACATTACGATATAAATTACACTTACGTAAAATTATAGGGACATAATTGCAGATCATTTACAAATGAGAGCGACTTATTAATTATGCGCCTCTTTTCTGCAAACAAGTATGAATATGGCTAACTGTGGAGCCGCACAAAATATTAAGTCCTTCTAGGACAACGAATGACATAAGAGTGTTGATGCCTACTGGCTGTGACAAGAGAGCGGTGTTAATTGCTTTATTTTGCATTCTCTTGTCTTAAAAAATCGATACATATAATCTACGTTAACTAAATTGAATATTGTCTGTGCTCGAGTGCAAATGGTTCCTTAAAAGCCTTTCCTGGGACTGCAGTATTAGATTCCGATGCACCATTGCAGGTTTACTGTATCCCTTGGACCTTCAAATCAACGATGAAACACAGAAATTGCATCGGTATTGAATACAAAAGGCAAAATGTCGACTTATTTACAAGAGGATCAACTCTGCAAGTAGTTCGAGCTTTTAGCCTTTCCTGGAACAGCAGTATTAGATTCCGATGCACCATTGCAGGTTTACTGTATCCCTTGGACCTTCAAATCATTGATGAAACACAGAAATTGCATCGATATTGAATACAAAAGGCAAAATGTCGACTTATTTATAAGAGGAGTAACTCTTCTAATAGTTCATGCTTTGAGCCTTTGGCAAATAAAAAAATAATTAAAAAATAATAATAATAGTAATAATTGGTAATAATAGTAATACTAATAATAGTAATACTTGTTTGTTTGCTTGATTGAGTAAGTAATTGAGAGATTAAAATGTACGCCGTGAATTTATCGAGCTTCGCACGTCCGAAGATGTACGGAACGTAGCCAGGGCTCATTATATATTTTTTTGTAGACAAAGTCTAATATTTGACCTGAGCTTCAATCATGAAAATGGAGTGACTAAAATTACTAAAACAAAGAAAAGCATACGATTAAATAAAACATATATTCATTTTAACATATACATTACGATATAATTTACACTTACGTAAAATTATAGGGAAATAATTGCAGATCATTTACAAATGAGATCGACTTATTAATTATGTGCCTCTTTTCTGCAAATAAGTATGAATATGGCTAACTGTGGAGCCGCACAAAATATTAAGTCCTTCTAGGACAACGAATGACATAAGAGTGTTGATGCCTACTGGCTGTGACAAGAGAGCGGTGTTAATTGCTTTATTTTGCATTCTCTTGTCTTAAAAAATCGATACATATAATCTACGTTAACTAAATTGAATATTGTCTGTGCTCGAGTGCAAATGGTTCCTTAAACTGCCCCCCAAATTGCGAAGGCAAAGGTGTACCACCTGCAGCTGAGCAATTTGTTGACGTATTTTCTTTATTTATCATGTTATGAATCATAAGTTGTTACGTATCATGTTTCACAGATTCAACATACATATAATATCATAAATGTCATACATCCATACAAATACATAAATAATATTTACATACAAGATAAATGAAAGTGATAAGAAAGAAGAAAAATACTTGTTTCCGAGCGGTATTGAACCTGGGAACTCCAGTACCAGAGTTCAGTGCACTGGCTCAGAGCTATCAGTGCTCCCATGAATCTACTACAATTTTTCATAGACTATAACAAATTTCATAGTTCGTATTCACTTGTGCTGTTACCTTGTAATAAATTGTTGGGCATATAGTCCGTTGTTCTCTTTCACTTCAAAATGTTATTACACATGTTCATTCAATAAATAATATTAATTAATGGTTTTGTGCATTTTCAAAGATATGTGAACATATTCTCTTTAGAATGTCACTTGTTAGTAAAGGTTTATACTGTGCTAAAGTCTTTGCACTGTAAAATAAATGTCACGTGTCACACGTTTTGTTTACATTGAGACGAAAGTTCTTTAAGAAACAAGTTGGAGATCAAGAATCTCGCAATGAAGCGTGCTTTGGAAGACGCAGTTAAAATGTGGTTTCGTCTTGGTAGGAATACATGGTGTCAGTGGTTCCGTACTGACCAGTCCGTGTTACGTCTACTCAATAACCTCCAATTTCGTCTTCCAAAAGGCGTATGTCGTCTCCTGGATATTGTGTCGTCGTTTCGTCGAAAAGTGTGCCGTGGTTTTGCGACTCACGTCACCTATAGTGTCCCATCATGAGCGCAGTGAACCGTTTTTTTAAATATTTGCACACAACTTGTTCATACATTGTTCGTTGGAAAACAAAATGTTCGTTCACAACAGAGAGCACAAAACATAACAAATATCACTTCACTTTGAGTACAGTTTTCTGTAACATGTTTACATAAATATAAAAAAAATATTCTGTGAAACGTGTACGTATACATTTACATTACATTGTTTGGTAGTACATATACATATTTTACATTTTTTGCATTAAACTAGATATTTACAAGTACATATGGGTCAGACATAGAAAAAATTATCTTATAGGTTCAGTGTGTTGTGATACATTCAGAAAATCCATTTTCTTTTATAGGTCTCTTCCCCTTTTTAATAAAGTTTTCCTTTTAAGTATATTTTCCTTTACATCAGTACTACACAATAAGTGTTCTTCCTCATTAAATTTTTCCTGCAACATAAACTTTCATAGTAGGTTAGAAAACATCTTGGAGATGATATGTCCTGAAAAGTCATGATTACAATAAGACACGACACGTCACATCCACAATCAATTCCAAATTAGCACATGCACAAAGTATCATTTACAAATAAAATAAAGTATGTAGCCTTGCTCAATTAATCTCATTTGTCATTTCCTGTAGAGTGTTTTTTGTGCATGTTGTATTCATGTGGATTGTGGTGTGAGTGTGAATAGCAAATCAAGTGTGTATCATACCAATTAATATATCATGTTCAGGGCAGCAATTGTCTCCGGTCATTTAGTCTGTCAGCTTGTCTGCAGGGTATTAATAAATATAATCAGTAACTGTGCTTTGCATGAAAATTGTTAGTTCTTCCTGTGTCTTATCTTCTTACTGCTGCTGCTGCTGCTGTAAAATTTAGATAGCCTACTTAAGATTATAGCTTATATCTTCTTTTTCTTCCAGCTTGAGTACCAGATGTGACTTACCTTCTTGTATCAGCATACTCTGCTAAGCGCTAAAAGTTTTTTAAATCTTTGTGAGGGTACAAACCTAAAATTCTCTTATTCCTGGGGTTTTGTAGCAGATATGCTCCAGGGTGTGGTATATCAATGATTGTGTAAGGACCTTCATATAATGGACGCCACTTGACATTACGTTTTAGAGGTGATGACGATTTGTAGTGGGTCTTAAGTAAGACTTGCATGCCTATTGTAAAGTTTTGCCTTCTTTTCAGATTAGCACCATAGTTCTTATTTCTAAAGTCAGCTTGTTCAGTAATTGCAATGAGTACTTCCCTTACCTTTTCCTCATGTGAAGGTTTGGTGTCAGAAAATTTTGGTAGTGGGTTGCTCCATTCATTAGTTTCCTTTGTGTCAAACATGATTTCTCTGGGAGTATAGGGTGTGTTGTATATATTTAAATTGCTGTGTATTTCCTCAAAAAGTGCTAGGTAATGTATCCAGTTTGTGTGCTGTGTTGAGGTATAAGTTCTCATGAATCTATTTAATTCTCTAAACATTCTCTCACAAGGGTTGGCTGATGCATGAAACTTTGAAATAAAGATACTCTTAATGTTATTGTCCTTTAGAAATTTTCTCCAGATGAATCCTGCATAATACGTGGCATTATCTGATAGAATGGCTTTAGGTTTTCCACAGTATGGCATGTAATCATTTGTGAATCTTCTGATAATGGTGTTTGCTGTGGGTGACTTAATGGCAAAAAGTTTGATGTGCTTAGAAAATATGTCATAAAATGCTAGAATGTATTTACAACCACCGATGCTAGTTGGATGAGGTCCGCTAACATCTGTACAAAGTATCTCTCTAGGTCCAGTGGGTAAGATAGAGTGCAAATCTGTTTTGGTGGATTGATTTTGTGGCTTGGATTTTTGACATATGAGACATTTGCTGATAAGATCATGTATTTTTCTTCTCATGTTTGGAAAATAACAATACATTTGTAACTTGTTTAGACATTTCTTTGTTCCGTAGTGTCCCCAAACTGTGTGTGTGCAATGAGTTTGTGTACAGAATCTTGTGGTATGCAAACGCACCAGTTAGTAGCATTTGTGTGTCTTTTGTAGAAAAGTATGTTGTTGTGTAACATGTATCTGTCTTGTAAAGCATCATTGTGTTGTTGTACTATGATTTGTTTTACTTTGTACCAGTGTGGATCTGAATCTTGTAGTGTTGCCATGTTCTTGCATAGGTCTATGTAGTATTGTGTAAACTGTTTGTCTTGCATGAGTAGTATTCTGTAATCGTGTGTGTTCTCAAAGTCTGTATTGTTATGGTGTAATCCTTGCGGTAGTCTTGAAAGTGTGTCAGCTATTATGTTGTCTTTTCCCCTGATGTGCTTGATTTCAAAAGAGTAATTCTGTAATGCAAGCGCCCATCGTGTAAGTCTAGGATGAATGAGTTTACATGACAAAAGGAAGGTAAGTGCTTGATGGTCAGTGTATATAATGGTGTGTCTTCCATACAGATAATAATTAAACTTTTTAAATGCCCATATAATAGATAATGTTTCCAATTCTGTGGTGGAGTAAGATCTTTCACATTCCGTTAAAGTCTGACTGGCAAAACCAATGATCTTAATATGTTCTGAAGTTTCTGTTTTAACAAGTTGGAATAAACAACATCCCAAGCCAATGTTTGATGCATCACAAGCAATACAAAAGTTCAAACTGAAGTCTGGATGTTCCAGCATGTTAGAATTTACTAAGGCTTCTTTGATTTTAGTAAAGTCATTTTCACAGTCTTGGTTCCAAATCCATACCTGGTTCTTCTTTAATAAGTTTAGTAAGTATCTGCTATTGAGTAACTGTTTAGGTATGAATCGTCTGAAAAATGAGCATAGACCGAGAAATGATTTTAACTGTTTCTTTGTAGTGGGACTGGGGAAATGTCTGGTAGCATCTAATTTTGAAGGGTCAGGTTTAATGCCTTGTGTGTTGATGATGTGTCCTAGGTATTTGATCTCAGAACAAGCAAATCTAGATTCACAAATATTGGCAGTGATACCAGCTTGTGTGAATCTGCATAGTAAAGTGTTCAGGGTATCAGTGTGTTCCTTCCAGGTTTTTGAGGCAATCAGTATGTCATCTACATAGTGTGTAACAGTTTCTAGTAAATCATGACCGAGTACAGAGTTTAGTGCAGTAATGAATACTCCTGAGCTTACATTTAGGCCAAATGGTAATACACAAAATTGATAAGTTCTGCCACCAAACATAAAGGCTGTATATTTTCTGGATTCTTTGCTTATTGGCACCTGCCAAAACGAATTTTTAAGGTCTATTGTAGAGAAATATTTTGCGTCCAAGAATTTCTGAAGTTGTTCGTCAAGATTTTCTGGTTGTGTCCTCACAGGTAAGATAATTTGGTTGATAGCTCTTGCATCTAATACTAACCTGATACTTCCATTGTGTCTTTTCACTACATGCAAAGGGCTACAATATGGAGATGTTGATGGTTCTATAATATTCCATGTAATCATTTTCTTTAGTTCTTCCCAAACTGCAGGTCGCAGAGCTAGAGGTACATTGTATGACTTGTGGTAATAGATTTGGTGAGGCTTGACTTCAATCGTATACATATATGTGTTGATCCTACCTGGCTTACTAGTGAAAACATCCTTATTCTTAAGTAAAATATGTTTAAGCTGGGATCTCTCCTCTTCATTAATAGCATCACATTCTGATAACTTAGAATTAATTTGTGTAAGTACATCATTCACTATCTCACTGTGTGATACAGGTTGTTGTGTGGAATCTATGTCAGTCTCACGTATAATCTGTATCTTGTAGCCAGAACAGTGCTTGTTATGGTCTACTAGTCGAGTGTCCAAGTTCAAAACTATGTCTCTGCCTTCATACTTAAAATAACAAATGCCTTTGGAGAAGTCTATTGTACAGTCCTTCTCGCAAAGAAAATCAATACCCAATATACAATTGGCAGCAAGGCTTTGGACAACTAGGAAAGGCCATTGTACGATTCCATTTCCCATATTAACAGTCACAAATACCTGCTTATTAACTCTACTTGACTTATTACCTAATGCAGTTAATATTAAACAGTTTTGAACTGGGAACTCCAGTATCTTAGAAGTTTTCTTCATCATAGTATAAAAATTGTGGGAAATCACACTGACAACAGCTCCTGTATCAATAATTATGTTAGTAGGTATACCTCCTACAATGCCTGAGGTGGAAGACAGTACAAATCTTTTCTTTACATTGTGACATTGTGTGTTGTCATTTATCAGATCGTCAGCTAAGTTTCCACTTTCATTATATCTTAAGAATAGTGTAGGCAACTCTTGTTGTGTAAATGTTAATTTTTCTTGTTTCACAGTCTCACTAGCAAGTGTGTATTCAAACATAGTTTCTAAATTGAAGTTGCCCCCCAAATGTTCCTCAGTCACGACCTGGGGCTCAGTAATGACTGGTTCTAGTTTACCTGGTTTGTCTGGTCATTAGCAAGTGTAGTAGTAGTTTCATTAGCTACCTCAATAATATTTACATTAGGATATTGTCTTTGCCAATCGCCTGTCTGCTTTCGGCTGGCTGAAATCACTTGTTGGTTTGTGTTGCTTGTTTGCGCAAAATTCCCTTGTGGCATCTGAATATGATTTTGTGGTGGCGGTTGCTGTGTTTGCCACTGTCTCACATAATACTGGTTGTCGTTCTGGTTAAAGTGCTGTGTAGGTGTTCCATTTCTTGTGTAATCTGTGTTGTTGTTTCTTTGCCAGTGTTTCTGTTTGGCTTTGTGTCTGTTGTTGTTTCCATTATTCCTTCTTGAATTAAAATTGTCGTTTCTTCGTTTTTTGTACGGGTTATCTCCCTGTGTATAGTTGTAGTTGTTTGTGTGCAGCTGTGAGTTGTGGTGATTGTTTTGCATGTTTACTGTGTGTTGTGAATTTTGCTGCGTGTTTGGTAATGTAGCAATGTAGACATGTTGATTCCTACTGCGTGAGTTGTGTGTTGGTTCTTGTTCTTCATACAGTAAATCAACAGCATCTAACTTTTCCAAAAAATATTCAGGATCGTCGTCCGGTAAGTACAGTAATTTCTCTTTAATATTAAAAGGAAGTCTTGCTTTCAGTGATCGGATCACATCTTTTGGTTTCACTGGTTCATTAAGGAAGTGTATCATGTTTAGGTACTTCTCGAAATATCTGCGCAGGTTGCCGTTTTTAGGATTGAAGTGTTCGGGTTCAGTGACTTGTTTGCGGATGCATTCCTGCACAGTGGGTGACCAAAACTTATTCAAGAAGGCGCGTTCAAACTGCTCGTATGTTACACATCTGTTGCTTTCATGGTAAGCCCAGACAGCAGCGTCCCCTTGAATGTAATCCACAACGTACGCAATGCGTTTGTGGTCGCTCCACGAACGTGGGAATGCGTTGCTAAAAGCTTTTAAGAAGATGACAGGGTATACAGTGTTTTTGCCTGGTATAAAAGGTTGGAATTTACGGTGCTTGAATAGACTTTCTTCTTCTTTGTTACGTGTTCGTCTGTTTCTTTCCGTGTAATCATTGAATTCTTCCCTGTGTGTACATGGTTCTTCATCAAAAGGATAATTGTATTGTACTTCAGGTGATGGGTATCTGTTGCTATGCACGTCAGTGTATTGTGTATTTGAGTGTTGAAATTCGTGGGTGTACATGTGTTCATTTCCGAATCGAGATTTTCTTTTGTGTGTGTAAAAATGTGTAGTGGGTGTACTATTCTGTTGTGCTTGGCATTGAGTTGTCTTTGTTTGCATATCGTCATCGATTACTTGTCTATTGTTGTTCATGTATTCCACTACAGAATCGTGCACAATATGTGGCTATTTGTTTTGTATACATTCTTCAAAAATTTCGTCTTTGTGTGCCGTCCATTCTTTAAATTGTGAATTAATTCGAGACAAATGGGGTTCAGCCTCTATCTGTATTGTTGTGTGAATCTGTTTGTGAATGTCAGCTACGTTTGTTTCTATTGTATTCACCTTTAAATTAATTTCGTCACATGCGTGCGTGTTTGATTCTAATTTGCAATTAATAATTTCACAGGTTTTTGTCAAGTCATGGATGTGATTGGCATTGTCGCTTTGTCGTAACTCTAAATTTTCGAATTTTTCCGTAAGATCGTCGACCTGTTTGGAAAGACGTGTATTAATTTCATCTACCTTTTGAGTCAGTGTGGCGAAGTCTGATTTTATGTCATTTCTGAAGGCTGCATTGTCTGTCATTAATTGTGAGAATTTTTCGTCATTATCTTGCTTAATATTGGATAGGCCTTCCAAAATTGAATTCAGTATAGCGGCAAAATTTTGATTGCAAAATGAACTTGCCTCCGCCGCGTCATTAGACGTGACGTGGTCTCTCAGGTTTGGTTCGGAATTGCTCCTTTCGGCGTTTGTGTGTATGTGTAGCGGATTATTTTGATGTGTTTGCGTGTCTGTATTAATTTCTGTGTCTGAATGTGTCTGTGTATCCACGTTTGAATTACTTGATTGTTGTTCCATTGTGTACTGGTGTCGAGTTTTTACCATATCGTGAATAAATTGTGTGCAAGAAAAAAATTGTTTAAACGCGTAGTGTGAAAATGTGCTGCCTATGTGTGTGTTTAAAGGACTGAGAATGATTAAGAGATGACTTTAAAGATCGAAAGTAGCATACGTGTTAATGGTGACTAGCCATGTTGCTTGAATTTTGTACAATGTCGGCCATATTGTGCAATGTAACTTGCGTATTGTTGGATCGAAATGTAATCGTCTGAATAATGAAATTTCGCGGAATTTGGAAAAAAATACTGAATGGAAACTGAATATTGAATTTAATGCTGAGAAAAATAATTTTGAATGAAAAATGTGCTTGGAATCAATTGTGGATGCGCGAGTGCTGCGTCTTACCGTACATGTCGTCTTGATGCGAAGATTGCATTTCCAGTCAAAATTGTCTCCAGATTTTATTCGCTTTCTTCCATATTCTCGTCACATGGGTTGTTGCCGGTCAGGATGTACATGAAAAAGAACAATTAGTTGTAGTACAGATACAATAATGAGTCCTGTCACGGTCACCAGTTTAGCAAATAAAAACATAATTAAAAAATAATAATAATAGTAATAATTTATAATAATAGTAATAATAATAATAATAATACTTGTTTGTTTGCTTGAGTGAGTAAGTAAATGAGAGATTAAAATTTACGCCGTGAATTTATCGAGCTTCGCACGTCCGAAGATGTACGGAATGTAGCCAGGGCACATTATATATTTTTTTGTAGACAAAGTCTAATATCTGACCTGAGCTTCAATCATGAAAATGGAGTGACTAACATTACTAAAACAAAGAAAAGCATACGATTAAATAAAACACATATTCATTTTAACATATACATTACGATATAAATTACACTTACGTAAAATTATAGGGACATAATTGCAGATCATTTACAAATGAGAGCGACTTATTAATTATGCGCCTCTTTTCTGCAAACAAGTATGAATATGGCTAACTGTGGAGCCGCACAAAATATTAAGTCCTTCTAGGACAACGAATGACATAAGAGTGTTGATGCCTACTGGCTGTGACAAGAGAGCGGTGTTAATTGCTTTATTTTGCATTCTCTTGTCTTAAAAAATCGATACATATAATCTACGTTAACTAAATTGAATATTGTCTGTGCTCGAGTGCAAATGGTTCCTTAAAAGCCTTTCCTGGGACTGCAGTATTAGATTCCGATGCACCATTGCAGGTTTACTGTATCCCTTGGACCTTCAAATCAACGATGAAACACAGAAATTGCATCGGTATTGAATACAAAAGGCAAAATGTCGACTTATTTACAAGAGGATCAACTCTGCAAGTAGTTCGAGCTTTTAGCCTTTCCTGGAACAGCAGTATTAGATTCCGATGCACCATTGCAGGTTTACTGTATCCCTTGGACCTTCAAATCATTGATGAAACACAGAAATTGCATCGATATTGAATACAAAAGGCAAAATGTCGACTTATTTATAAGAGGAGTAACTCTTCTAATAGTTCATGCTTTGAGCCTTTGGCAAATAAAAAAATAATTAAAAAATAATAATAATAGTAATAATTGGTAATAATAGTAATACTAATAATAGTAATACTTGTTTGTTTGCTTGATTGAGTAAGTAATTGAGAGATTAAAATGTACGCCGTGAATTTATCGAGCTTCGCACGTCCGAAGATGTACGGAACGTAGCCAGGGCTCATTATATATTTTTTTGTAGACAAAGTCTAATATTTGACCTGAGCTTCAATCATGAAAATGGAGTGACTAAAATTACTAAAACAAAGAAAAGCATACGATTAAATAAAACATATATTCATTTTAACATATACATTACGATATAATTTACACTTACGTAAAATTATAGGGAAATAATTGCAGATCATTTACAAATGAGATCGACTTATTAATTATGTGCCTCTTTTCTGCAAATAAGTATGAATATGGCTAACTGTGGAGCCGCACAAAATATTAAGTCCTTCTAGGACAACGAATGACATAAGAGTGTTGATGCCTACTGGCTGTGACAAGAGAGCGGTGTTAATTGCTTTATTTTGCATTCTCTTGTCTTAAAAAATCGATACATATAATCTACGTTAACTAAATTGAATATTGTCTGTGCTCGAGTGCAAATGGTTCCTTAAACTGCCCCCCAAATTGCGAAGGCAAAGGTGTACCACCTGCAGCTGAGCAATTTGTTGACGTATTTTCTTTATTTATCATGTTATGAATCATAAGTTGTTACGTATCATGTTTCACAGATTCAACATACATATAATATCATAAATGTCATACATCCATACAAATACATAAATAATATTTACATACAAGATAAATGAAAGTGATAAGAAAGAAGAAAAATACTTGTTTCCGAGCGGTATTGAACCTGGGAACTCCAGTACCAGAGTTCAGTGCACTGGCTCAGAGCTATCAGTGCTCCCATGAATCTACTACAATTTTTCATAGACTATAACAAATTTCATAGTTCGTATTCACTTGTGCTGTTACCTTGTAATAAATTGTTGGGCATATAGTCCGTTGTTCTCTTTCACTTCAAAATGTTATTACACATGTTCATTCAATAAATAATATTAATTAATGGTTTTGTGCATTTTCAAAGATATGTGAACATATTCTCTTTAGAATGTCACTTGTTAGTAAAGGTTTATACTGTGCTAAAGTCTTTGCACTGTAAAATAAATGTCACGTGTCACACGTTTTGTTTACATTGAGACGAAAGTTCTTTAAGAAACAAGTTGGAGATCAAGAATCTCGCAATGAAGCGTGCTTTGGAAGACGCAGTTAAAATGTGGTTTCGTCTTGGTAGGAATACATGGTGTCAGTGGTTCCGTACTGACCAGTCCGTGTTACGTCTACTCAATAACCTCCAATTTCGTCTTCCAAAAGGCGTATGTCGTCTCCTGGATATTGTGTCGTCGTTTCGTCGAAAAGTGTGCCGTGGTTTTGCGACTCACGTCACCTATAGTGTCCCATCATGAGCGCAGTGAACCGTTTTTTTAAATATTTGCACACAACTTGTTCATACATTGTTCGTTGGAAAACAAAATGTTCGTTCACAACAGAGAGCACAAAACATAACAAATATCACTTCACTTTGAGTACAGTTTTCTGTAACATGTTTACATAAATATAAAAAAAATATTCTGTGAAACGTGTACGTATACATTTACATTACATTGTTTGGTAGTACATATACATATTTTACATTTTTTGCATTAAACTAGATATTTACAAGTACATATGGGTCAGACATAGAAAAAATTATCTTATAGGTTCAGTGTGTTGTGATACATTCAGAAAATCCATTTTCTTTTATAGGTCTCTTCCCCTTTTTAATAAAGTTTTCCTTTTAAGTATATTTTCCTTTACATCAGTACTACACAATAAGTGTTCTTCCTCATTAAATTTTTCCTGCAACATAAACTTTCATAGTAGGTTAGAAAACATCTTGGAGATGATATGTCCTGAAAAGTCATGATTACAATAAGACACGACACGTCACATCCACAATCAATTCCAAATTAGCACATGCACAAAGTATCATTTACAAATAAAATAAAGTATGTAGCCTTGCTCAATTAATCTCATTTGTCATTTCCTGTAGAGTGTTTTTTGTGCATGTTGTATTCATGTGGATTGTGGTGTGAGTGTGAATAGCAAATCAAGTGTGTATCATACCAATTAATATATCATGTTCAGGGCAGCAATTGTCTCCGGTCATTTAGTCTGTCAGCTTGTCTGCAGGGTATTAATAAATATAATCAGTAACTGTGCTTTGCATGAAAATTGTTAGTTCTTCCTGTGTCTTATCTTCTTACTGCTGCTGCTGCTGCTGTAAAATTTAGATAGCCTACTTAAGATTATAGCTTATATCTTCTTTTTCTTCCAGCTTGAGTACCAGATGTGACTTACCTTCTTGTATCAGCATACTCTGCTAAGCGCTAAAAGTTTTTTAAATCTTTGTGAGGGTACAAACCTAAAATTCTCTTATTCCTGGGGTTTTGTAGCAGATATGCTCCAGGGTGTGGTATATCAATGATTGTGTAAGGACCTTCATATAATGGACGCCACTTGACATTACGTTTTAGAGGTGATGACGATTTGTAGTGGGTCTTAAGTAAGACTTGCATGCCTATTGTAAAGTTTTGCCTTCTTTTCAGATTAGCACCATAGTTCTTATTTCTAATGTCAGCTTGTTCAGTAATTGCAATGAGTACTTCCCTTACCTTTTCCTCATGTGAAGGTTTGGTGTCAGAAAATTTTGGTAGTGGGTTGCTCCATTCATTAGTTTCCTTTGTGTCAAACATGATTTCTCTGGGAGTATAGGGTGTGTTGTATATATTTAAATTGCTGTGTATTTCCTCAAAAAGTGCTAGGTAATGTATCCAGTTTGTGTGCTGTGTTGAGGTATAAGTTCTCATGAATCTATTTAATTCTCTAAACATTCTCTCACAAGGGTTGGCTGATGCATGAAACTTTGAAATAAAGATACTCTTAATGTTATTGTCCTTTAGAAATTTTCTCCAGATGAATCCTGCATAATACGTGGCATTATCTGATAGAATGGCTTTAGGTTTTCCACAGTATGGCATGTAATCATTTGTGAATCTTCTGATAATGGTGTTTGCTGTGGGTGACTTAATGGCAAAAAGTTTGATGTGCTTAGAAAATATGTCATAAAATGCTAGAATGTATTTACAACCACCGATGCTAGTTGGATGAGGTCCGCTAACATCTGTACAAAGTATCTCTCTAGGTCCAGTGGGTAAGATAGAGTGCAAATCTGTTTTGGTGGATTGATTTTGTGGCTTGGATTTTTGACATATGAGACATTTGCTGATAAGATCATGTATTTTTCTTCTCATGTTTGGAAAATAACAATACATTTGTAACTTGTTTAGACATTTCTTTGTTCCGTAGTGTCCCCAAACTGTGTGTGTGCAATGAGTTTGTGTACAGAATCTTGTGGTATGCAAACGCACCAGTTAGTAGCATTTGTGTGTCTTTTGTAGAAAAGTATGTTGTTGTGTAACATGTATCTGTCTTGTAAAGCATCATTGTGTTGTTGTACTATGATTTGTTTTACTTTGTACCAGTGTGGATCTGAATCTTGTAGTGTTGCCATGTTCTTGCATAGGTCTATGTAGTATTGTGTAAACTGTTTGTCTTGCATGAGTAGTATTCTGTAATCGTGTGTGTTCTCAAAGTCTGTATTGTTATGGTGTAATCCTTGCGGTAGTCTTGAAAGTGTGTCAGCTATTATGTTGTCTTTTCCCCTGATGTGCTTGATTTCAAAAGAGTAATTCTGTAATGCAAGCGCCCATCGTGTAAGTCTAGGATGAATGAGTTTACATGACAAAAGGAAGGTAAGTGCTTGATGGTCAGTGTATATAATGGTGTGTCTTCCATACAGATAATAATTAAACTTTTTAAATGCCCATATAATAGATAATGTTTCCAATTCTGTGGTGGAGTAAGATCTTTCACATTCCGTTAAAGTCTGACTGGCAAAACCAATGATCTTAATATGTTCTGAAGTTTCTGTTTTAACAAGTTGGAATAAACAACATCCCAAGCCAATGTTTGATGCATCACAAGCAATACAAAAGTTCAAACTGAAGTCTGGATGTTCCAGCATGTTAGAATTTACTAAGGCTTCTTTGATTTTAGTAAAGTCATTTTCACAGTCTTGGTTCCAAATCCATACCTGGTTCTTCTTTAATAAGTTTAGTAAGTATCTGCTATTGAGTAACTGTTTAGGTATGAATCGTCTGAAAAATGAGCATAGACCGAGAAATGATTTTAACTGTTTCTTTGTAGTGGGACTGGGGAAATGTCTGGTAGCATCTAATTTTGAAGGGTCAGGTTTAATGTCTTGTGTGTTGATGATGTGTCCTAGGTATTTGATCTCAGAACAAGCAAATCTAGATTCACAAATATTGGCAGTGATACCAGCTTGTGTGAATCTGCATAGTAAAGTGTTCAGGGTATCAGTGTGTTCCTTCCAGGTTTTTGAGGCAATCAGTATGTCATCTACATAGTGTGTAACAGTTTCTAGTAAATCATGACCGAGTACAGAGTTTAGTGCAGTAATGAATACTCCTGAGCTTACATTTAGGCCAAATGGTAATACACAAAATTGATAAGTTCTGCCACCAAACATAAAGGCTGTATATTTTCTGGATTCTTTGCTTATTGGCACCTGCCAAAACGAATTTTTAAGGTCTATTGTAGAGAAATATTTTGCGTCCAAGAATTTCTGAAGTTGTTCGTCAAGATTTTCTGGTTGTGTCCTCACAGGTAAGATAATTTGGTTGATAGCTCTTGCATCTAATACTAACCTGATACTTCCATTGTGTCTTTTCACTACATGCAAAGGGCTACAATATGGAGATGTTGATGGTTCTATAATATTCCATGTAATCATTTTCTTTAGTTCTTCCCAAACTGCAGGTCGCAGAGCTAGAGGTACATTGTATGACTTGTGGTAATAGATTTGGTGAGGCTTGACTTCAATCGTATACATATATGTGTTGATCCTACCTGGCTTACTAGTGAAAACATCCTTATTCTTAAGTAAAATATGTTTAAGCTGGGATCTCTCCTCTTCATTAATAGCATCACATTCTGATAACTTAGAATTAATTTGTGTAAGTACATCATTCACTATCTCACTGTGTGATACAGGTTGTTGTGTGGAATCTATGTCAGTCTCACGTATAATCTGTATCTTGTAGCCAGAACAGTGCTTGTTATGGTCTACTAGTCGAGTGTCCAAGTTCAAAACTATGTCTCTGCCTTCATACTTAAAATAACAAATGCCTTTGGAGAAGTCTATTGTACAGTCCTTCTCGCAAAGAAAATCAATACCCAATATACAATTGGCAGCAAGGCTTTGGACAACTAGGAAAGGCCATTGTACGATTCCATTTCCCATATTAACAGTCACAAATACCTGCTTATTAACTCTACTTGACTTATTACCTAATGCAGTTAATATTAAACAGTTTTGAACTGGGAACTCCAGTATCTTAGAAGTTTTCTTCATCATAGTATAAAAATTGTGGGAAATCACACTGACAACAGCTCCTGTATCAATAATTATGTTAGTAGGTATACCTCCTACAATGCCTGAGGTGGAAGACAGTACAAATCTTTTCTTTACATTGTGACATTGTGTGTTGTCATTTATCAGATCGTCAGCTAAGTTTCCACTTTCATTATATCTTAAGAATAGTGTAGGCAACTCTTGTTGTGTAAATGTTAATTTTTCTTGTTTCACAGTCTCACTAGCAAGTGTGTATTCAAACATAGTTTCTAAATTGAAGTTGCCCCCCAAATGTTCCTCAGTCACGACCTGGGGCTCAGTAATGACTGGTTCTAGTTTACCTGGTTTGTCTGGTCATTAGCAAGTGTAGTAGTAGTTTCATTAGCTACCTCAATAATATTTACATTAGGATATTGTCTTTGCCAATCGCCTGTCTGCTTTCGGCTGGCTGAAATCACTTGTTGGTTTGTGTTGCTTGTTTGCGCAAAATTCCCTTGTGGCATCTGAATATGATTTTGTGGTGGCGGTTGCTGTGTTGGCCACTGTCTCACATAATACTGGTTGTCGTTCTGGTTAAAGTGCTGTGTAGGTGTTCCATTTCTTGTGTAATCTGTGTTGTTGTTTCTTTGCCAGTGTTTCTGTTTGGCTTTGTGTCCGTTGTTGTTTCCATTATTCCTTCTTGAATTAAAATTGTCGTTTCTTCGTTTTTTGTACGGGTTATCTCCCTGTGTATAGTTGTAGTTGTTTGTGTGCAGCTGTGAGTTGTGGTGATTGTTTTGCATGTTTACTGTGTGTTGTGAATTTTGCTGCGTGTTTGGTAATGTAGCAATGTAGACATGTTGATTCCTACTGCGTGAGTTGTGTGTTGGTTCTTGTTCTTCATACAGTAAATCAACAGCATCTAACTTTTCCAAAAAATATTCAGGATCGTCGTCCGGTAAGTACAGTAATTTCTCTTTAATATTAAAAGGAAGTCTTGCTTTCAGTGATCGGATCACATCTTTTGGTTTCACTGGTTCATTAAGGAAGTGTATCATGTTTAGGTACTTCTCGAAATATCTGCGCAGGTTGCCGTTTTTAGGATTGAAGTGTTCGGGTTCAGTGACTTGTTTGCGGATGCATTCCTGCACAGTGGGTGACCAAAACTTATTCAAGAAGGCGCGTTCAAACTGCTCGTATGTTACACATCTGTTGCTTTCATGGTAAGCCCAGACAGCAGCGTCCCCTTGAATGTAATCCACAACGTACGCAATGCGTTTGTGGTCGCTCCACGAACGTGGGAATGCGTTGCTAAAAGCTTTTAAGAAGATGACAGGGTATACAGTGTTTTTGCCTGGTATAAAAGGTTGGAATTTACGGTGCTTGAATAGACTTTCTTCTTCTTTGTTACGTGTTCGTCTGTTTCTTTCCGTGTAATCATTGACCTCTTCCCTGTGTGTACATGGTTCTTCATCAAAAGGATAATTGTATTGTACTTCAGGTGATGGGTATCTGTTGCTATGCACGTCAGTGTATTGTGTATTTGAGTGTTGAAATTCGTGGGTGTACATGTGTTCATTTCCGAATCGAGATTTTCTTTTGTGTGTGTAAAAATGTGTAGTGGGTGTACTATTCTGTTGTGCTTGGCATTGAGTTGTCTTTGTTTGCATATCGTCATCGATTACTTGTCTATTGTTGTTCATGTATTCCACTACAGAATCGTGCACAATATGTGGCTATTTGTTTTGTATACATTCTTCAAAAATTTCGTCTTTGTGTGCCGTCCATTCTTTAAATTGTGAATTAATTCGAGACAAATGGGGTTCAGCCTCTATCTGTATTGTTGTGTGAATCTGTTTGTGAATGTCAGCTACGTTTGTTTCTATTGTATTCACCTTTAAATTAATTTCGTCACATGCGTGCGTGTTTGATTCTAATTTGCAATTAATAATTTCACAGGTTTTTGTCAAGTCATGGATGTGATTGGCATTGTCGCTTTGTCGTAACTCTAAATTTTCGAATTTTTCCGTAAGATCGTCGACCTGTTTGGAAAGACGTGTATTAATTTCATCTACCTTTTGAGTCAGTGTGGCGAAGTCTGATTTTATGTCATTTCTGAAGGCTGCATTGTCTGTCATTAATTGTGAGAATTTTTCGTCATTATCTTGCTTAATATTGGATAGGCCTTCCAAAATTGAATTCAGTATAGCGGCAAAATTTTGATTGCAAAATGAACTTGCCTCCGCCGCGTCATTAGACGTGACGTGGTCTCTCAGGTTTGGTTCGGAATTGCTCCTTTCGGCGTTTGTGTGTATGTGTAGCGGATTATTTTGATGTGTTTGCGTGTCTGTATTAATTTCTGTGTCTGAATGTGTCTGTGTATCCACGTTTGAATTACTTGATTGTTGTTCCATTGTGTACTGGTGTCGAGTTTTTACCATATCGTGAATAAATTGTGTGCAAGAAAAAAATTGTTTAAACGCGTAGTGTGAAAATGTGCTGCCTATGTGTGTGTTTAAAGGACTGAGAATGATTAAGAGATGACTTTAAAGATCGAAAGTAGCATACGTGTTAATGGTGACTAGCCATGTTGCTTGAATTTTGTACAATGTCGGCCATATTGTGCAATGTAACTTGCGTATTGTTGGATCGAAATGTAATCGTCTGAATAATGAAATTTCGCGGAATTTGGAAAAAAATACTGAATGGAAACTGAATATTGAATTTAATGCTGAGAAAAATAATTTTGAATGAAAAATGTGCTTGGAATCAATTGTGGATGCGCGAGTGCTGCGTCTTACCGTACATGTCGTCTTGATGCGAAGATTGCATTTCCAGTCAAAATTGTCTCCAGATTTTATTCGCTTTCTTCCATATTCTCGTCACATGGGTTGTTGCCGGTCAGGATGTACATGAAAAAGAACAATTAGTTGTAGTACAGATACAATAATGAGTCCTGTCACGGTCACCAGTTTAGCAAATAAAAACATAATTAAAAAATAATAATAATAGTAATAATTTATAATAATAGTAATAATAATAATAATAATACTTGTTTGTTTGCTTGAGTGAGTAAGTAAATGAGAGATTAAAATTTACGCCGTGAATTTATCGAGCTTCGCACGTCCGAAGATGTACGGAATGTAGCCAGGGCACATTATATATTTTTTTGTAGACAAAGTCTAATATCTGACCTGAGCTTCAATCATGAAAATGGAGTGACTAACATTACTAAAACAAAGAAAAGCATACGATTAAATAAAACACATATTCATTTTAACATATACATTACGATATAAATTACACTTACGTAAAATTATAGGGACATAATTGCAGATCATTTACAAATGAGAGCGACTTATTAATTATGCGCCTCTTTTCTGCAAACAAGTATGAATATGGCTAACTGTGGAGCCGCACAAAATATTAAGTCCTTCTAGGACAACGAATGACATAAGAGTGTTGATGCCTACTGGCTGTGACAAGAGAGCGGTGTTAATTGCTTTATTTTGCATTCTCTTGTCTTAAAAAATCGATACATATAATCTACGTTAACTAAATTGAATATTGTCTGTGCTCGAGTGCAAATGGTTCCTTAAAAGCCTTTCCTGGGACTGCAGTATTAGATTCCGATGCACCATTGCAGGTTTACTGTATCCCTTGGACCTTCAAATCAACGATGAAACACAGAAATTGCATCGGTATTGAATACAAAAGGCAAAATGTCGACTTATTTACAAGAGGATCAACTCTGCAAGTAGTTCGAGCTTTTAGCCTTTCCTGGAACAGCAGTATTAGATTCCGATGCACCATTGCAGGTTTACTGTATCCCTTGGACCTTCAAATCATTGATGAAACACAGAAATTGCATCGATATTGAATACAAAAGGCAAAATGTCGACTTATTTATAAGAGGAGTAACTCTTCTAATAGTTCATGCTTTGAGCCTTTGGCAAATAAAAAAATAATTAAAAAATAATAATAATAGTAATAATTGGTAATAATAGTAATACTAATAATAGTAATACTTGTTTGTTTGCTTGATTGAGTAAGTAATTGAGAGATTAAAATGTACGCCGTGAATTTATCGAGCTTCGCACGTCCGAAGATGTACGGAACGTAGCCAGGGCTCATTATATATTTTTTTGTAGACAAAGTCTAATATTTGACCTGAGCTTCAATCATGAAAATGGAGTGACTAAAATTACTAAAACAAAGAAAAGCATACGATTAAATAAAACATATATTCATTTTAACATATACATTACGATATAATTTACACTTACGTAAAATTATAGGGAAATAATTGCAGATCATTTACAAATGAGATCGACTTATTAATTATGTGCCTCTTTTCTGCAAATAAGTATGAATATGGCTAACTGTGGAGCCGCACAAAATATTAAGTCCTTCTAGGACAACGAATGACATAAGAGTGTTGATGCCTACTGGCTGTGACAAGAGAGCGGTGTTAATTGCTTTATTTTGCATTCTCTTGTCTTAAAAAATCGATACATATAATCTACGTTAACTAAATTGAATATTGTCTGTGCTCGAGTGCAAATGGTTCCTTAAACTGCCCCCCAAATTGCGAAGGCAAAGGTGTACCACCTGCAGCTGAGCAATTTGTTGACGTATTTTCTTTATTTATCATGTTATGAATCATAAGTTGTTACGTATCATGTTTCACAGATTCAACATACATATAATATCATAAATGTCATACATCCATACAAATACATAAATAATATTTACATACAAGATAAATGAAAGTGATAAGAAAGAAGAAAAATACTTGTTTCCGAGCGGTATTGAACCTGGGAACTCCAGTACCAGAGTTCAGTGCACTGGCTCAGAGCTATCAGTGCTCCCATGAATCTACTACAATTTTTCATAGACTATAACAAATTTCATAGTTCGTATTCACTTGTGCTGTTACCTTGTAATAAATTGTTGGGCATATAGTCCGTTGTTCTCTTTCACTTCAAAATGTTATTACACATGTTCATTCAATAAATAATATTAATTAATGGTTTTGTGCATTTTCAAAGATATGTGAACATATTCTCTTTAGAATGTCACTTGTTAGTAAAGGTTTATACTGTGCTAAAGTCTTTGCACTGTAAAATAAATGTCACGTGTCACACGTTTTGTTTACATTGAGACGAAAGTTCTTTAAGAAACAAGTTGGAGATCAAGAATCTCGCAATGAAGCGTGCTTTGGAAGACGCAGTTAAAATGTGGTTTCGTCTTGGTAGGAATACATGGTGTCAGTGGTTCCGTACTGACCAGTCCGTGTTATGTCTACTCAATAACCTCCAATTTCGTCTTCCAAAAGGCGTATGTCGTCTCCTGGATATTGTGTCGTCGTTTCGTCGAAAAGTGTGCCGTGGTTTTGCGACTCACGTCACCTATAGTGTCCCATCATGAGCGCAGTGAACCGTTTTTTTAAATATTTGCACACAACTTGTTCATACATTGTTCGTTGGAAAACAAAATGTTCGTTCACAACAGAGAGCACAAAACATAACAAATATCACTTCACTTTGAGTACAGTTTTCTGTAACATGTTTACATAAATATAAAAAAAATATTCTGTGAAACGTGTACGTATACATTTACATTACATTGTTTGGTAGTACATATACATATTTTACATTTTTTGCATTAAACTAGATATTTACAAGTACATATGGGTCAGACATAGAAAAAATTATCTTATAGGTTCAGTGTGTTGTGATACATTCAGAAAATCCATTTTCTTTTATAGGTCTCTTCCCCTTTTTAATAAAGTTTTCCTTTTAAGTATATTTTCCTTTACATCAGTACTACACAATAAGTGTTCTTCCTCATTAAATTTTTCCTGCAACATAAACTTTCATAGTAGGTTAGAAAACATCTTGGAGATGATATGTCCTGAAAAGTCATGATTACAATAAGACACGACACGTCACATCCACAATCAATTCCAAATTAGCACATGCACAAAGTATCATTTACAAATAAAATAAAGTATGTAGCCTTGCTCAATTAATCTCATTTGTCATTTCCTGTAGAGTGTTTTTTGTGCATGTTGTATTCATGTGGATTGTGGTGTGAGTGTGAATAGCAAATCAAGTGTGTATCATACCAATTAATATATCATGTTCAGGGCAGCAATTGTCTCCGGTCATTTAGTCTGTCAGCTTGTCTGCAGGGTATTAATAAATATAATCAGTAACTGTGCTTTGCATGAAAATTGTTAGTTCTTCCTGTGTCTTATCTTCTTACTGCTGCTGCTGCTGCTGTAAAATTTAGATAGCCTACTTAAGATTATAGCTTATATCTTCTTTTTCTTCCAGCTTGAGTACCAGATGTGACTTACCTTCTTGTATCAGCATACTCTGCTAAGCGCTAAAAGTTTTTTAAATCTTTGTGAGGGTACAAACCTAAAATTCTCTTATTCCTGGGGTTTTGTAGCAGATATGCTCCAGGGTGTGGTATATCAATGATTGTGTAAGGACCTTCATATAATGGACGCCACTTGACATTACGTTTTAGAGGTGATGACGATTTGTAGTGGGTCTTAAGTAAGACTTGCATGCCTATTGTAAAGTTTTGCCTTCTTTTCAGATTAGCACCATAGTTCTTATTTCTAATGTCAGCTTGTTCAGTAATTGCAATGAGTACTTCCCTTACCTTTTCCTCATGTGAAGGTTTGGTGTCAGAAAATTTTGGTAGTGGGTTGCTCCATTCATTAGTTTCCTTTGTGTCAAACATGATTTCTCTGGGAGTATAGGGTGTGTTGTATATATTTAAATTGCTGTGTATTTCCTCAAAAAGTGCTAGGTAATGTATCCAGTTTGTGTGCTGTGTTGAGGTATAAGTTCTCATGAATCTATTTAATTCTCTAAACATTCTCTCACAAGGGTTGGCTGATGCATGAAACTTTGAAATAAAGATACTCTTAATGTTATTGTCCTTTAGAAATTTTCTCCAGATGAATCCTGCATAATACGTGGCATTATCTGATAGAATGGCTTTAGGTTTTCCACAGTATGGCATGTAATCATTTGTGAATCTTCTGATAATGGTGTTTGCTGTGGGTGACTTAATGGCAAAAAGTTTGATGTGCTTAGAAAATATGTCATAAAATGCTAGAATGTATTTACAACCACCGATGCTAGTTGGATGAGGTCCGCTAACATCTGTACAAAGTATCTCTCTAGGTCCAGTGGGTAAGATAGAGTGCAAATCTGTTTTGGTGGATTGATTTTGTGGCTTGGATTTTTGACATATGAGACATTTGCTGATAAGATCATGTATTTTTCTTCTCATGTTTGGAAAATAACAATACATTTGTAACTTGTTTAGACATTTCTTTGTTCCGTAGTGTCCCCAAACTGTGTGTGTGCAATGAGTTTGTGTACAGAATCTTGTGGTATGCAAACGCACCAGTTAGTAGCATTTGTGTGTCTTTTGTAGAAAAGTATGTTGTTGTGTAACATGTATCTGTCTTGTAAAGCATCATTGTGTTGTTGTACTATGATTTGTTTTACTTTGTACCAGTGTGGATCTGAATCTTGTAGTGTTGCCATGTTCTTGCATAGGTCTATGTAGTATTGTGTAAACTGTTTGTCTTGCATGAGTAGTATTCTGTAATCGTGTGTGTTCTCAAAGTCTGTATTGTTATGGTGTAATCCTTGCGGTAGTCTTGAAAGTGTGTCAGCTATTATGTTGTCTTTTCCCCTGATGTGCTTGATTTCAAAAGAGTAATTCTGTAATGCAAGCGCCCATCGTGTAAGTCTAGGATGAATGAGTTTACATGACAAAAGGAAGGTAAGTGCTTGATGGTCAGTGTATATAATGGTGTGTCTTCCATACAGATAATAATTAAACTTTTTAAATGCCCATATAATAGATAATGTTTCCAATTCTGTGGTGGAGTAAGATCTTTCACATTCCGTTAAAGTCTGACTGGCAAAACCAATGATCTTAATATGTTCTGAAGTTTCTGTTTTAACAAGTTGGAATAAACAACATCCCAAGCCAATGTTTGATGCATCACAAGCAATACAAAAGTTCAAACTGAAGTCTGGATGTTCCAGCATGTTAGAATTTACTAAGGCTTCTTTGATTTTAGTAAAGTCATTTTCACAGTCTTGGTTCCAAATCCATACCTGGTTCTTCTTTAATAAGTTTAGTAAGTATCTGCTATTGAGTAACTGTTTAGGTATGAATCGTCTGAAAAATGAGCATAGACCGAGAAATGATTTTAACTGTTTCTTTGTAGTGGGACTGGGGAAATGTCTGGTAGCATCTAATTTTGAAGGGTCAGGTTTAATGCCTTGTGTGTTGATGATGTGTCCTAGGTATTTGATCTCAGAACAAGCAAATCTAGATTCACAAATATTGGCAGTGATACCAGCTTGTGTGAATCTGCATAGTAAAGTGTTCAGGGTATCAGTGTGTTCCTTCCAGGTTTTTGAGGCAATCAGTATGTCATCTACATAGTGTGTAACAGTTTCTAGTAAATCATGACCGAGTACAGAGTTTAGTGCAGTAATGAATACTCCTGAGCTTACATTTAGGCCAAATGGTAATACACAAAATTGATAAGTTCTGCCACCAAACATAAAGGCTGTATATTTTCTGGATTCTTTGCTTATTGGCACCTGCCAAAACGAATTTTTAAGGTCTATTGTAGAGAAATATTTTGCGTCCAAGAATTTCTGAAGTTGTTCGTCAAGATTTTCTGGTTGTGTCCTCACAGGTAAGATAATTTGGTTGATAGCTCTTGCATCTAATACTAACCTGATACTTCCATTGTGTCTTTTCACTACATGCAAAGGGCTACAATATGGAGATGTTGATGGTTCTATAATATTCCATGTAATCATTTTCTTTAGTTCTTCCCAAACTGCAGGTCGCAGAGCTAGAGGTACATTGTATGACTTGTGGTAATAGATTTGGTGAGGCTTGACTTCAATCGTATACATATATGTGTTGATCCTACCTGGCTTACTAGTGAAAACATCCTTATTCTTAAGTAAAATATGTTTAAGCTGGGATCTCTCCTCTTCATTAATAGCATCACATTCTGATAACTTAGAATTAATTTGTGTAAGTACATCATTCACTATCTCACTGTGTGATACAGGTTGTTGTGTGGAATCTATGTCAGTCTCACGTATAATCTGTATCTTGTAGCCAGAACAGTGCTTGTTATGGTCTACTAGTCGAGTGTCCAAGTTCAAAACTATGTCTCTGCCTTCATACTTAAAATAACAAATGCCTTTGGAGAAGTCTATTGTACAGTCCTTCTCGCAAAGAAAATCAATACCCAATATACAATTGGCAGCAAGGCTTTGGACAACTAGGAAAGGCCATTGTACGATTCCATTTCCCATATTAACAGTCACAAATACCTGCTTATTAACTCTACTTGACTTATTACCTAATGCAGTTAATATTAAACAGTTTTGAACTGGGAACTCCAGTATCTTAGAAGTTTTCTTCATCATAGTATAAAAATTGTGGGAAATCACACTGACAACAGCTCCTGTATCAATAATTATGTTAGTAGGTATACCTCCTACAATGCCTGAGGTGGAAGACAGTACAAATCTTTTCTTTACATTGTGACATTGTGTGTTGTCATTTATCAGATCGTCAGCTAAGTTTCCACTTTCATTATATCTTAAGAATAGTGTAGGCAACTCTTGTTGTGTAAATGTTAATTTTTCTTGTTTCACAGTCTCACTAGCAAGTGTGTATTCAAACATAGTTTCTAAATTGAAGTTGCCCCCCAAATGTTCCTCAGTCACGACCTGGGGCTCAGTAATGACTGGTTCTAGTTTACCTGGTTTGTCTGGTCATTAGCAAGTGTAGTAGTAGTTTCATTAGCTACCTCAATAATATTTACATTAGGATATTGTCTTTGCCAATCGCCTGTCTGCTTTCGGCTGGCTGAAATCACTTGTTGGTTTGTGTTGCTTGTTTGCGCAAAATTCCCTTGTGGCATCTGAATATGATTTTGTGGTGGCGGTTGCTGTGTTTGCCACTGTCTCACATAATACTGGTTGTCGTTCTGGTTAAAGTGCTGTGTAGGTGTTCCATTTCTTGTGTAATCTGTGTTGTTGTTTCTTTGCCAGTGTTTCTGTTTGGCTTTGTGTCCGTTGTTGTTTCCATTATTCCTTCTTGAATTAAAATTGTCGTTTCTTCGTTTTTTGTACGGGTTATCTCCCTGTGTATAGTTGTAGTTGTTTGTGTGCAGCTGTGAGTTGTGGTGATTGTTTTGCATGTTTACTGTGTGTTGTGAATTTTGCTGCGTGTTTGGTAATGTAGCAATGTAGACATGTTGATTCCTACTGCGTGAGTTGTGTGTTGGTTCTTGTTCTTCATACAGTAAATCAACAGCATCTAACTTTTCCAAAAAATATTCAGGATCGTCGTCCGGTAAGTACAGTAATTTCTCTTTAATATTAAAAGGAAGTCTTGCTTTCAGTGATCGGATCACATCTTTTGGTTTCACTGGTTCATTAAGGAAGTGTATCATGTTTAGGTACTTCTCGAAATATCTGCGCAGGTTGCCGTTTTTAGGATTGAAGTGTTCGGGTTCAGTGACTTGTTTGCGGATGCATTCCTGCACAGTGGGTGACCAAAACTTATTCAAGAAGGCGCGTTCAAACTGCTCGTATGTTACACATCTGTTGCTTTCATGGTAAGCCCAGACAGCAGCGTCCCCTTGAATGTAATCCACAACGTACGCAATGCGTTTGTGGTCGCTCCACGAACGTGGGAATGCGTTGCTAAGAGCTTTTAAGAAGATGACAGGGTATACAGTGTTTTTGCCTGGTATAAAAGGTTGGAATTTACGGTGCTTGAATAGACTTTCTTCTTCTTTGTTACGTGTTCGTCTGTTTCTTTCCGTGTAATCATTGAATTCTTCCCTGTGTGTACATGGTTCTTCATCAAAAGGATAATTGTATTGTACTTCAGGTGATGGGTATCTGTTGCTATGCACGTCAGTGTATTGTGTATTTGAGTGTTGAAATTCGTGGGTGTACATGTGTTCATTTCCGAATCGAGATTTTCTTTTGTGTGTGTAAAAATGTGTAGTGGGTGTACTATTCTGTTGTGCTAGGCATTGAGTTGTCTTTGTTTGCATATCGTCATCGATTACTTGTCTATTGTTGTTCATGTATTCCACTACAGAATCGTGCACAATATGTGGCTATTTGTTTTGTATACATTCTTCAAAAATTTCGTCTTTGTGTGCCGTCCATTCTTTAAATTGTGAATTAATTCGAGACAAATGGGGTTCAGCCTCTATCTGTATTGTTGTGTGAATCTGTTTGTGAATGTCAGCTACGTTTGTTTCTATTGTATTCACCTTTAAATTAATTTCGTCACATGCGTGCGTGTTTGATTCTAATTTGCAATTAATAATTTCACAGGTTTTTGTCAAGTCATGGATGTGATTGGCATTGTCGCTTTGTCGTAACTCTAAATTTTCGAATTTTTCCGTAAGATCGTCGACCTGTTTGGAAAGACGTGTATTAATTTCATCTACCTTTTGAGTCAGTGTGGCGAAGTCTGATTTTATGTCATTTCTGAAGGCTGCATTGTCTGTCATTAATTGTGAGAATTTTTCGTCATTATCTTGCTTAATATTGGATAGGCCTTCCAAAATTGAATTCAGTATAGCGGCAAAATTTTGATTGCAAAATGAACTTGCCTCCGCCGCGTCATTAGACGTGACGTGGTCTCTCAGGTTTGGTTCGGAATTGCTCCTTTCGGCGTTTGTGTGTATGTGTAGCGGATTATTTTGATGTGTTTGCGTGTCTGTATTAATTTCTGTGTCTGAATGTGTCTGTGTATCCACGTTTGAATTACTTGATTGTTGTTCCATTGTGTACTGGTGTCGAGTTTTTACCATATCGTGAATAAATTGTGTGCAAGAAAAAAATTGTTTAAACGCGTAGTGTGAAAATGTGCTGCCTATGTGTGTGTTTAAAGGACTGAGAATGATTAAGAGATGACTTTAAAGATCGAAAGTAGCATACGTGTTAATGGTGACTAGCCATGTTGCTTGAATTTTGTACAATGTCGGCCATATTGTGCAATGTAACTTGCGTATTGTTGGATCGAAATGTAATCGTCTGAATAATGAAATTTCGCGGAATTTGGAAAAAAATACTGAATGGAAACTGAATATTGAATTTAATGCTGAGAAAAATAATTTTGAATGAAAAATGTGCTTGGAATCAATTGTGGATGCGCGAGTGCTGCGTCTTACCGTACATGTCGTCTTGATGCGAAGATTGCATTTCCAGTCAAAATTGTCTCCAGATTTTATTCGCTTTCTTCCATATTCTCGTCACATGGGTTGTTGCCGGTCAGGATGTACATGAAAAAGAACAATTAGTTGTAGTACAGATACAATAATGAGTCCTGTCACGGTCACCAGTTTAGCAAATAAAAACATAATTAAAAAATAATAATAATAGTAATAATTTATAATAATAGTAATAATAATAATAATAATACTTGTTTGTTTGCTTGAGTGAGTAAGTAAATGAGAGATTAAAATTTACGCCGTGAATTTATCGAGCTTCGCACGTCCGAAGATGTACGGAATGTAGCCAGGGCACATTATATATTTTTTTGTAGACAAAGTCTAATATCTGACCTGAGCTTCAATCATGAAAATGGAGTGACTAACATTACTAAAACAAAGAAAAGCATACGATTAAATAAAACACATATTCATTTTAACATATACATTACGATATAAATTACACTTACGTAAAATTATAGGGACATAATTGCAGATCATTTACAAATGAGAGCGACTTATTAATTATGCGCCTCTTTTCTGCAAACAAGTATGAATATGGCTAACTGTGGAGCCGCACAAAATATTAAGTCCTTCTAGGACAACGAATGACATAAGAGTGTTGATGCCTACTGGCTGTGACAAGAGAGCGGTGTTAATTGCTTTATTTTGCATTCTCTTGTCTTAAAAAATCGATACATATAATCTACGTTAACTAAATTGAATATTGTCTGTGCTCGAGTGCAAATGGTTCCTTAAAAGCCTTTCCTGGGACTGCAGTATTAGATTCCGATGCACCATTGCAGGTTTACTGTATCCCTTGGACCTTCAAATCAACGATGAAACACAGAAATTGCATCGGTATTGAATACAAAAGGCAAAATGTCGACTTATTTACAAGAGGATCAACTCTGCAAGTAGTTCGAGCTTTTAGCCTTTCCTGGAACAGCAGTATTAGATTCCGATGCACCATTGCAGGTTTACTGTATCCCTTGGACCTTCAAATCATTGATGAAACACAGAAATTGCATCGATATTGAATACAAAAGGCAAAATGTCGACTTATTTATAAGAGGAGTAACTCTTCTAATAGTTCATGCTTTGAGCCTTTGGCAAATAAAAAAATAATTAAAAAATAATAATAATAGTAATAATTGGTAATAATAGTAATACTAATAATAGTAATACTTGTTTGTTTGCTTGATTGAGTAAGTAATTGAGAGATTAAAATGTATGCCGTGAATTTATCGAGCTTCGCACGTCCGAAGATGTACGGAACGTAGCCAGGGCTCATTATATATTTTTTTGTAGACAAAGTCTAATATTTGACCTGAGCTTCAATCATGAAAATGGAGTGACTAAAATTACTAAAACAAAGAAAAGCATACGATTAAATAAAACATATATTCATTTTAACATATACATTACGATATAATTTACACTTACGTAAAATTATAGGGAAATAATTGCAGATCATTTACAAATGAGATCGACTTATTAATAATGTGCCTCTTTTCTGCAAATAAGTATGAATATGGCTAACTGTGGAGCCGCACAAAATATTAAGTCCTTCTAGGACAACGAATGACATAAGAGTGTTGATGCCTACTGGCTGTGACAAGAGAGCGGTGTTAATTGCTTTATTTTGCATTCTCTTGTCTTAAAAAATCGATACATATAATCTACGTTAACTAAATTGAATATTGTCTGTGCTCGAGTGCAAATGGTTCCTTAAACTGCCCCCCAAATTGCGAAGGCAAAGGTGTACCACCTGCAGCTGAGCAATTTGTTGACGTATTTTCTTTATTTATCATGTTATGAATCATAAGTTGTTACGTATCATGTTTCACAGATTCAACATACATATAATATCATAAATGTCATACATCCATACAAATACATAAATAATATTTACATACAAGATAAATGAAAGTGATAAGAAAGAAGAAAAATACTTGTTTCCGAGCGGTATTGAACCTGGGAACTCCAGTACCAGAGTTCAGTGCACTGGCTCAGAGCTATCAGTGCTCCCATGAATCTACTACAATTTTTCATAGACTATAACAAATTTCATAGTTCGTATTCACTTGTGCTGTTACCTTGTAATAAATTGTTGGGCATATAGTCCGTTGTTCTCTTTCACTTCAAAATGTTATTACACATGTTCATTCAATAAATAATATTAATTAATGGTTTTGTGCATTTTCAAAGATATGTGAACATATTCTCTTTAGAATGTCACTTGTTAGTAAAGGTTTATACTGTGCTAAAGTCTTTGCACTGTAAAATAAATGTCACGTGTCACACGTTTTGTTTACATTGAGACGAAAGTTCTTTAAGAAACAAGTTGGAGATCAAGAATCTCGCAATGAAGCGTGCTTTGGAAGACGCAGTTAAAATGTGGTTTCGTCTTGGTAGGAATACATGGTGTCAGTGGTTCCGTACTGACCAGTCCGTGTTACGTCTACTCAATAACCTCCAATTTCGTCTTCCAAAAGGCGTATGTCGTCTCCTGGATATTGTGTCGTCGTTTCGTCGAAAAGTGTGCCGTGGTTTTGCGACTCACGTCACCTATAGTGTCCCATCATGAGCGCAGTGAACCGTTTTTTTAAATATTTGCACACAACTTGTTCATACATTGTTCGTTGGAAAACAAAATGTTCGTTCACAACAGAGAGCACAAAACATAACAAATATCACTTCACTTTGAGTACAGTTTTCTGTAACATGTTTACATAAATATAAAAAAAATATTCTGTGAAACGTGTACGTATACATTTACATTACATTGTTTGGTAGTACATATACATATTTTACATTTTTTGCATTAAACTAGATATTTACAAGTACATATGGGTCAGACATAGAAAAAATTATCTTATAGGTTCAGTGTGTTGTGATACATTCAGAAAATCCATTTTCTTTTATAGGTCTCTTCCCCTTTTTAATAAAGTTTTCCTTTTAAGTATATTTTCCTTTACATCAGTACTACACAATAAGTGTTCTTCCTCATTAAATTTTTCCTGCAACATAAACTTTCATAGTAGGTTAGAAAACATCTTGGAGATGATATGTCCTGAAAAGTCATGATTACAATAAGACACGACACGTCACATCCACAATCAATTCCAAATTAGCACATGCACAAAGTATCATTTACAAATAAAATAAAGTATGTAGCCTTGCTCAATTAATCTCATTTGTCATTTCCTGTAGAGTGTTTTTTGTGCATGTTGTATTCATGTGGATTGTGGTGTGAGTGTGAATAGCAAATCAAGTGTGTATCATACCAATTAATATATCATGTTCAGGGCAGCAATTGTCTCCGGTCATTTAGTCTGTCAGCTTGTCTGCAGGGTATTAATAAATATAATCAGTAACTGTGCTTTGCATGAAAATTGTTAGTTCTTCCTGTGTCTTATCTTCTTACTGCTGCTGCTGCTGCTGTAAAATTTAGATAGCCTACTTAAGATTATAGCTTATATCTTCTTTTTCTTCCAGCTTGAGTACCAGATGTGACTTACCTTGTTGTATCAGCATACTCTGCTAAGCGCTAAAAGTTTTTTAAATCTTTGTGAGGGTACAAACCTAAAATTCTCTTATTCCTGGGGTTTTGTAGCAGATATGCTCCAGGGTGTGGTATATCAATGATTGTGTAAGGACCTTCATATAATGGACGCCACTTGACATTACGTTTTAGAGGTGATGACGATTTGTAGTGGGTCTTAAGTAAGACTTGCATGCCTATTGTAAAGTTTGGCCTTCTTTTCAGATTAGCACCATAGTTCTTATTTCTAATGTCAGCTTGTTCAGTAATTGCAATGAGTACTTCCCTTACCTTTTCCTCATGTGAAGGTTTGGTGTCAGAAAATTTTGGTAGTGGGTTGCTCCATTCATTAGTTTCCTTTGTGTCAAACATGATTTCTCTGGGAGTATAGGGTGTGTTGTATATATTTAAATTGCTGTGTATTTCCTCAAAAAGTGCTAGGTAATGTATCCAGTTTGTGTGCTGTGTTGAGGTATAAGTTCTCATGAATCTATTTAATTCTCTAAACATTCTCTCACAAGGGTTGGCTGATGCATGAAACTTTGAAATAAAGATACTCTTAATGTTATTGTCCTTTAGAAATTTTCTCCAGATGAATCCTGCATAATACGTGGCATTATCTGATAGAATGGCTTTAGGTTTTCCACAGTATGGCATGTAATCATTTGTGAATCTTCTGATAATGGTGTTTGCTGTGGGTGACTTAATGGCAAAAAGTTTGATGTGCTTAGAAAATATGTCATAAAATGCTAGAATGTATTTACAACCACCGATGCTAGTTGGATGAGGTCCGCTAACATCTGTACAAAGTATCTCTCTAGGTCCAGTGGGTAAGATAGAGTGCAAATCTGTTTTGGTGGATTGATTTTGTGGCTTGGATTTTTGACATATGAGACATTTGCTGATAAGATCATGTATTTTTCTTCTCATGTTTGGAAAATAACAATACATTTGTAACTTGTTTAGACATTTCTTTGTTCCGTAGTGTCCCCAAACTGTGTGTGTGCAATGAGTTTGTGTACAGAATCTTGTGGTATGCAAACGCACCAGTTAGTAGCATTTGTGTGTCTTTTGTAGAAAAGTATGTTGTTGTGTAACATGTATCTGTCTTGTAAAGCATCATTGTGTTGTTGTACTATGATTTGTTTTACTTTGTACCAGTGTGGATCTGAATCTTGTAGTGTTGCCATGTTCTTGCATAGGTCTATGTAGTATTGTGTAAACTGTTTGTCTTGCATGAGTAGTATTCTGTAATCGTGTGTGTTCTCAAAGTCTGTATTGTTATGGTGTAATCCTTGCGGTAGTCTTGAAAGTGTGTCAGCTATTATGTTGTCTTTTCCCCTGATGTGCTTGATTTCAAAAGAGTAATTCTGTAATGCAAGCGCCCATCGTGTAAGTCTAGGATGAATGAGTTTACATGACAAAAGGAAGGTAAGTGCTTGATGGTCAGTGTATATAATGGTGTGTCTTCCATACAGATAATAATTAAACTTTTTAAATGCCCATATAATAGATAATGTTTCCAATTCTGTGGTGGAGTAAGATCTTTCACATTCCGTTAAAGTCTGACTGGCAAAACCAATGATCTTAATATGTTCTGAAGTTTCTGTTTTAACAAGTTGGAATAAACAACATCCCAAGCCAATGTTTGATGCATCACAAGCAATACAAAAGTTCAAACTGAAGTCTGGATGTTCCAGCATGTTAGAATTTACTAAGGCTTCTTTGATTTTAGTAAAGTCATTTTCACAGTCTTGGTTCCAAATCCATACCTGGTTCTTCTTTAATAAGTTTAGTAAGTATCTGCTATTGAGTAACTGTTTAGGTATGAATCGTCTGAAAAATGAGCATAGACCGAGAAATGATTTTAACTGTTTCTTTGTAGTGGGACTGGGGAAATGTCTGGTAGCATCTAATTTTGAAGGGTCAGGTTTAATGCCTTGTGTGTTGATGATGTGTCCTAGGTATTTGATCTCAGAACAAGCAAATCTAGATTCACAAATATTGGCAGTGATACCAGCTTGTGTGAATCTGCATAGTAAAGTGTTCAGGGTATCAGTGTGTTCCTTCCAGGTTTTTGAGGCAATCAGTATGTCATCTACATAGTGTGTAACAGTTTCTAGTAAATCATGACCGAGTACAGAGTTTAGTGCAGTAATGAATACTCCTGAGCTTACATTTAGGCCAAATGGTAATACACAAAATTGATAAGTTCTGCCACCAAACATAAAGGCTGTATATTTTCTGGATTCTTTGCTTATTGGCACCTGCCAAAACGAATTTTTAAGGTCTATTGTAGAGAAATATTTTGCGTCCAAGAATTTCTGAAGTTGTTCGTCAAGATTTTCTGGTTGTGTCCTCACAGGTAAGATAATTTGGTTGATAGCTCTTGCATCTAATACTAACCTGATACTTCCATTGTGTCTTTTCACTACATGCAAAGGGCTACAATATGGAGATGTTGATGGTTCTATAATATTCCATGTAATCATTTTCTTTAGTTCTTCCCAAACTGCAGGTCGCAGAGCTAGAGGTACATTGTATGACTTGTGGTAATAGATTTGGTGAGGCTTGACTTCAATCGTATACATATATGTGTTGATCCTACCTGGCTTACTAGTGAAAACATCCTTATTCTTAAGTAAAATATGTTTAAGCTGGGATCTCTCCTCTTCATTAATAGCATCACATTCTGATAACTTAGAATTAATTTGTGTAAGTACATCATTCACTATCTCACTGTGTGATACAGGTTGTTGTGTGGAATCTATGTCAGTCTCACGTATAATCTGTATCTTGTAGCCAGAACAGTGCTTGTTATGGTCTACTAGTCGAGTGTCCAAGTTCAAAACTATGTCTCTGCCTTCATACTTAAAATAACAAATGCCTTTGGAGAAGTCTATTGTACAGTCCTTCTCGCAAAGAAAATCAATACCCAATATACAATTGGCAGCAAGGCTTTGGACAACTAGGAAAGGCCATTGTACGATTCCATTTCCCATATTAACAGTCACAAATACCTGCTTATTAACTCTACTTGACTTATTACCTAATGCAGTTAATATTAAACAGTTTTGAACTGGGAACTCCAGTATCTTAGAAGTTTTCTTCATCATAGTATAAAAATTGTGGGAAATCACACTGACAACAGCTCCTGTATCAATAATTATGTTAGTAGGTATACCTCCTACAATGCCTGAGGTGGAAGACAGTACAAATCTTTTCTTTACATTGTGACATTGTGTGTTGTCATTTATCAGATCGTCAGCTAAGTTTCCACTTTCATTATATCTTAAGAATAGTGTAGGCAACTCTTGTTGTGTAAATGTTAATTTTTCTTGTTTCACAGTCTCACTAGCAAGTGTGTATTCAAACATAGTTTCTAAATTGAAGTTGCCCCCCAAATGTTCCTCAGTCACGACCTGGGGCTCAGTAATGACTGGTTCTAGTTTACCTGGTTTGTCTGGTCATTAGCAAGTGTAGTAGTAGTTTCATTAGCTACCTCAATAATATTTACATTAGGATATTGTCTTTGCCAATCGCCTGTCTGCTTTCGGCTGGCTGAAATCACTTGTTGGTTTGTGTTGCTTGTTTGCGCAAAATTCCCTTGTGGCATCTGAATATGATTTTGTGGTGGCGGTTGCTGTGTTGGCCACTGTCTCACATAATACTGGTTGTCGTTCTGGTTAAAGTGCTGTGTAGGTGTTCCATTTCTTGTGTAATCTGTGTTATTGTTTCTTTGCCAGTGTTTCTGTTTGGCTTTGTGTCCGTTGTTGTTTCCATTATTCCTTCTTGAATTAAAATTGTCGTTTCTTCGTTTTTTGTACGGGTTATCTCCCTGTGTATAGTTGTAGTTGTTTGTGTGCAGCTGTGAGTTGTGGTGATTGTTTTGCATGTTTACTGTGTGTTGTGAATTTTGCTGCGTGTTTGGTAATGTAGCAATGTAGACATGTTGATTCCTACTGCGTGAGTTGTGTGTTGGTTCTTGTTCTTCATACAGTAAATCAACAGCATCTAACTTTTCCAAAAAATATTCAGGATCGTCGTCCGGTAAGTACAGTAATTTCTCTTTAATATTAAAAGGAAGTCTTGCTTTCAGTGATCGGATCACATCTTTTGGTTTCACTGGTTCATTAAGGAAGTGTATCATGTTTAGGTACTTCTCGAAATATCTGCGCAGGTTGCCGTTTTTAGGATTGAAGTGTTCGGGTTCAGTGACTTGTTTGCGGATGCATTCCTGCACAGTGGGTGACCAAAACTTATTCAAGAAGGCGCGTTCAAACTGCTCGTATGTTACACATCTGTTGCTTTCATGGTAAGCCCAGACAGCAGCGTCCCCTTGAATGTAATCCACAACGTACGCAATGCGTTTGTGGTCGCTCCACGAACGTGGGAATGCGTTGCTAAGAGCTTTTAAGAAGATGACAGGGTATACAGTGTTTTTGCCTGGTATAAAAGGTTGGAATTTACGGTGCTTGAATAGACTTTCTTCTTCTTTGTTACGTGTTCGTCTGTTTCTTTCCGTGTAATCATTGAATTCTTCCCTGTGTGTACATGGTTCTTCATCAAAAGGATAATTGTATTGTACTTCAGGTGATGGGTATCTGTTGCTATGCACGTCAGTGTATTGTGTATTTGAGTGTTGAAATTCGTGGGTGTACATGTGTTCATTTCCGAATCGAGATTTTCTTTTGTGTGTGTAAAAATGTGTAGTGGGTGTACTATTCTGTTGTGCTAGGCATTGAGTTGTCTTTGTTTGCATATCGTCATCGATTACTTGTCTATTGTTGTTCATGTATTCCACTACAGAATCGTGCACAATATGTGGCTATTTGTTTTGTATACATTCTTCAAAAATTTCGTCTTTGTGTGCCGTCCATTCTTTAAATTGTGAATTAATTCGAGACAAATGGGGTTCAGCCTCTATCTGTATTGTTGTGTGAATCTGTTTGTGAATGTCAGCTACGTTTGTTTCTATTGTATTCACCTTTAAATTAATTTCGTCACATGCGTGCGTGTTTGATTCTAATTTGCAATTAATAATTTCACAGGTTTTTGTCAAGTCATGGATGTGATTGGCATTGTCGCTTTGTCGTAACTCTAAATTTTCGAATTTTTCCGTAAGATCGTCGACCTGTTTGGAAAGACGTGTATTAATTTCATCTACCTTTTGAGTCAGTGTGGCGAAGTCTGATTTTATGTCATTTCTGAAGGCTGCATTGTCTGTCATTAATTGTGAGAATTTTTCGTCATTATCTTGCTTAATATTGGATAGGCCTTCCAAAATTGAATTCAGTATAGCGGCAAAATTTTGATTGCAAAATGAACTTGCCTCCGCCGCGTCATTAGACGTGACGTGGTCTCTCAGGTTTGGTTCGGAATTGCTCCTTTCGGCGTTTGTGTGTATGTGTAGCGGATTATTTTGATGTGTTTGCGTGTCTGTATTAATTTCTGTGTCTGAATGTGTCTGTGTATCCACGTTTGAATTACTTGATTGTTGTTCCATTGTGTACTGGTGTCGAGTTTTTACCATATCGTGAATAAATTGTGTGCAAGAAAAAAATTGTTTAAACGCGTAGTGTGAAAATGTGCTGCCTATGTGTGTGTTTAAAGGACTGAGAATGATTAAGAGATGACTTTAAAGATCGAAAGTAGCATACGTGTTAATGGTGACTAGCCATATTTGCTTGAATTTTGTACAATGTCGGCCATATTGTGCAATGTAACTTGCGTATTGTTGGATCGAAATGTAATCGTCTGAATAATGAAATTTCGCGGAATTTGGAAAAAAATACTGAATGGAAACTGAATATTGAATTTAATGCTGAGAAAAATAATTTTGAATGAAAAATGTGCTTGGAATCAATTGTGGATGCGCGAGTGCTGCGTCTTACCGTACATGTCGTCTTGATGCGAAGATTGCATTTCCAGTCAAAATTGTCTCCAGATTTTATTCGCTTTCTTCCATATTCTCGTCACATGGGTTGTTGCCGGTCAGGATGTACATGAAAAAGAACAATTAGTTGTAGTACAGATACAATAATGAGTCCTGTCACGGTCACCAGTTTAGCAAATAAAAACATAATTAAAAAATAATAATAATAGTAATAATTTATAATAATAGTTATAATAATAATAATAATACTTGTTTGTTTGCTTGAGTGAGTAAGTAAATGAGAGATTAAAATTTACGCCGTGAATTTATCGAGCTTCGCACGTCCGAAGATGTACGGAATGTAGCCAGGGCACATTATATATTTTTTTGTAGACAAAGTCTAATATCTGACCTGAGCTTCAATCATGAAAATGGAGTGACTAACATTACTAAAACAAAGAAAAGCATACGATTAAATAAAACACATATTCATTTTAACATATACATTACGATATAAATTACACTTACGTAAAATTATAGGGACATAATTGCAGATCATTTACAAATGAGAGCGACTTATTAATTATGCGCCTCTTTTCTGCAAACAAGTATGAATATGGCTAACTGTGGAGCCGCACAAAATATTAAGTCCTTCTAGGACAACGAATGACATAAGAGTGTTGATGCCTACTGGCTGTGACAAGAGAGCGGTGTTAATTGCTTTATTTTGCATTCTCTTGTCTTAAAAAATCGATACATATAATCTACGTTAACTAAATTGAATATTGTCTGTGCTCGAGTGCAAATGGTTCCTTAAAAGCCTTTCCTGGGACTGCAGTATTAGATTCCGATGCACCATTGCAGGTTTACTGTATCCCTTGGACCTTCAAATCAACGATGAAACACAGAAATTGCATCGATATTAAATACAAGAGGCAAAATGTCGACTTATTTACAAGAGGAATAACTCTTCTAATAGTTCGTGCTTTGAGCCTTTCCTGGGACAGCAGTATTACATTCCGATGCACCATTGCAGGTTTACTGTATCCCTTGGACCTTCAAATCAACGATGAAACACAGAAATTGCATCGATATTGAATACAGAAGGCAAAATTTCGACTTATTTACAAGAGGAGTAACTCTTCTAATAGTTCGTGTTTGAGCCTTTCCTGGGACAGCAGTATTAGATTCCGATGCACCATTTCAGGTTTACTGTATCCCTTGGACCTTCAAATCAACGATGAAACACAGAATTTGCATCGATATTGAATACAAAAGGCAAAATGTCGACTTATTTATAAGAGGAGTAACTCTTCTAATAGTTCGTGTTTTGAGCCTTTCCTGGGACAGCAGTATTAGATTCCGATGCACCATTTCAGATTTACTGTATCCCTTGGACCTTCAAATCAACGATGAAACACAGAAATTGCATCGATATTGAATACAAAAGGCAAAATGTCGACTTATTTACAAGAGGAGTAACTCTTCTAATAGTTCGTGCTTTCAGCCTTTCCTGGGACAGCAGTATTAGATTCCGATGCACCATTGCAGGATTACTGTATCCCTTGGACCTACAAATCAACGATGAAACACAGAAATTGCATCGATATTGAATACAAAAGGCAAAAAGTCGACTTATTTACAAGAGGAGTAATTCTTCTAATAGTTCGTGCTTTGAGCCTTTCCTGGGACAGAAGTATTAGATTCCGATGCATCATTACAATTTTACTGTATCCCTTGGACCTTCAAATCAACGATGAAAAACTGAAATTGCATCGATATTGAATACAAAAGGCAAAATGTCGACTTATTTATAAGAGGAGTAACTCTTCTAATAGTTCGTGTTTTGAGCCTTTCCTGGGACAGCAGTATTAGATTCCGATGCACCATTGCAGGTTTACTGTATCCCTTAAACCTTCAAATCAACGATGAAACACAGAAATTACATCGATATTGAAAACAAAAGGCAAAATGTCGACTTATTTACAAGAGGAGTAACTCTTCAAATAGTTCGTGCTTTGAGCCTTTCCTGAGACAGCAGTATTAGATTCCGATGCAGCATTGCAGGTTTAATGTATCCCTTGGACCTTCAAATCAACGATGAAACACAGAAATTGCATCGATATTGAATACAAAAGGCAAAACGTCGACTTATTTATAAGAGGAGTAACACTTCTAATAGTTCGTGCTTTGAGCCTTTCCTGGGACAGCAGTATTACATTCCGATGCACCATTGCAGGTTTACTGTATCCCTTGGACCTTCAAATCAACGATGAAACACAGAAATTGCATCGATATTGAATACAGAAGGCAAAATTTCGACTTATTTACAAGAGGAGTAACTCTTCTAATAGTTCGTGTTTGAGCCTTTCCTGGGACAGCAGTATTAGATTCCGATGCACCATTTCAGGTTTACTGTATCCCTTGGACCTTCAAATCAACGATGAAACACAGAATTTGCATCAATATTGAATACAAAAGGCAAAATGTCGACTTATTTATAAGAGGAGTAACTCTTCTAATAGTTCGTGCTTTGAGCCTTTCCTGGGACAGCAGTATTAGATTCCGATGCACCATTTCAGGTTTACTGTATCCCTTGGACCTTCAAATCAACGATGAAACACAGTAATTGCATGGATATTGAATACAAAAGGCAAAATGTCGACTTATTTACAAGAGGAGTAACTATTCTAATAGTTCGTGCTTTGAGCCTTTCCTGGGACAGCAGTATTAGATTCCGATGCACCATTGCAGGATTACTGTATCCCTTGGACCTACAAATCAACGATGAAACACAGAAATTGCATCGATATTGAATACAAAAGGCAAAAAGTCGACTTATTTACAAGAGGAGTAATTCTTCTAATAGTTCGTGCTTTGAGCCTTTCCTGGGACAGAAGTATTAGATTCCGATGCATCATTACAATTTTACTGTATCCCTTGGACCTTCAAATCAACGATGAAAAACTGAAATTGCATCGATATTGAATACAAAAGGCAAAATGTCGACTTATTTATAAGAGGAGTAACTCTTCTAATAGTTCGTGTTTTGAGCCTTTCCTGGGACAGCAGTATTAGATTCCGATGCACCATTGCAGGTTTACTGTATCCCTTAAACCTTCAAATCAACGATGAAACACAGAAATTACATCGATATTGAAAACAAAAGGCAAAATGTCGACTTATTTACAAGAGGAGTAACTCTTCAAATAGTTCGTGCTTTGAGCCTTTCCTGAGACAGCAGTATTAGATTCCGATGCAGCATTGCAGGTTTAATGTATCCCTTGGACCTTCAAATCAACGATGAAACACAGAAATTGCATCGATATTGAATACAAAAGGAAAAACGTCGACTTATTTATAAGAGGAGTAACACTTCTAATAGTTCGTGCTTTGAGCCTTTCCTGGGACAGCAGTATTAGATTCCGATGCACCATTTCAGGTTTACTGTATCCCTTGGACCATCAAATCAACGATAAAACACAGAAATTGCATCGATATTGAATACAAAAGGCAAAATGTCGACTTATTTATAAGAGGTGTAACTCTTCTAATAGTTCGTGATTTGAGCCTTTCCTAGGACAGCAGTATCAGAACCCGATGCACCACTGCAGGTTTACTGTATCCCTTGGACCTTCAAATCAACGATGAAACACAGAAATTGCATCGATATTGAATACAAAAGGTAAAATGTCGACTTATTTACAAGAGCAGTAACTCTTCTAATAGTTCGTGCTTTGACCCTTTCCTGGGACAGCAGTATTAGATTCCGATGCACCATTGCAGGTATACTGCATCTCTTGGACCTTCAAATCAAGGATGAAACACAGAAATTGCATCGATATTGAATACAAAAGGCAAAATGTGGGCTTATTTACAAG